>NW_008607540.1:6678-15530 GCF_000691845.1 Merops nubicus | reverse complement strand
CCACCCCCCCCACCCAAACCAGTACAACCATGTACTGTAAACACCCTTGTTTGTACAAAAACAAACACAATGCTTCTTGTTTATATTTTGAATTGCTAATAATCACAAGGAAAGTCATCATCCACAAACACTCCAGTATAAAAATGATAATATATCGGCAAAAAAAAACTGATTAAAAAAAAAATGTAGAATCTAAATCGGTTACAGCATTCACGAGGAAACAGATTTGACTAAAACATGATCTAGTCAATGTTTAGAACACTTACATTCTCAAAGCAGCACTGTAATCAGTAGGATTCTAATCACGCTAATAGAGAACATTCGTTTTAAAATTCTTTCTGGAAACTGGGGTTCTCTTGGTCCATCATAGAATTCTATCTGAATTCCTGATTCTGCAGTTTTAACTCAATCAAAAGCAAGGATGATTCACTCACTGAACCAATTTTGTTGGGACTCATTCAGGAAATATTTTCTGCAATGGACTTTAAGGGTTTTGAGAGACCTATCACTATCTGTTTCCCTCTTTTACCTCTCGAGGTGGTACCTCAAGAAACATCCCGAAGGCAGTGAATAGCAGGGGCTGGGTTAAAGAGATTTCACTTTGGTCTAGCAAAGCTGTGATTCTAGATGCATTTCCTTGCAGTAGAGTTCACAGGGGAAGCCTGTGTGAGGTCCCTCACGGTGAAGAAAGAAAATACAAAATCTGCAATTGGAAGGCTCTGTATGGACTCTAGGTTCTCACATCCCAGTGAACGTGTCCAAGAGACCAAACAAACTCACAGCTAGAAACAGTAACTTAATCCTTTCATCCAAACACATTTTAGCAACATGTGGAAGCCAGTAAGTGGGTTGCAGCAGATAAGTGACCACACATAACAAAATAAGACTCATCAAAACAGTTGTAATGGAGGGGGGGGGGAAGAGAGGGAGAGAGAAATGAAGTAAAGAAAATAAATTACCACACTACAAAGCAAGCACACTATAGCAGGTCTGGTAGGTCTGAGTGGAACCCAGTTCACCTTATTTATATAAAACCTGATGTGAAAAAGGATGTCCGATTTCAGCAAAGCCATCAGCTTCCATATGAGCATGAAATGGGTTTATGGGAAACAAGTGAAAGCACTGCCTGGAGCTGATATCAGAGAGCATAATATCAAAGTAGAAAACTTTCAGCTGGTAGGAGTATAGAGGGGGAGAGTAATTGACCTACTTTGTACAAATTTCTTTCTGTTGAAAGTCATTTGGTTTCAGAAAGGTATGGAGCTAGCATGAGAAAGCAGAGAATAAGGTCTATACCTTTCTGAAACCAAATGACTTCCAATTCAGAAACACACTACACAAAAATTTATAGAAGCAAAAGGGTTGACTCACTGATGGTATTTATTTAAGAAATGCTTGTCCTCCTTGAAGGGTTACGTTTTAAGTAGGTGGTCTCCCATTTTTTAATGAATATTTGCTTCTTTTTTCAGGCAGCTACATAGCTTATAAAAAGTTAGGATTTGTTTCAAAGCCTTGCCATTCTGCACATTTTAAATAGCACAGCTCTAGAAATCACTACATTCTGAACACATTACCCACCCACATTACTAGTCCTTAAATGAGCAGCTGTGTCCCAAGGCCTCATGCAGACTGGAGGAATTTGAAGGATCTCAGCTTCAGTGTGGGATCTATTGACCCACATTGCTCCTCATCTGGTGCACTTACACAGGAGATGAGGCCACTATTTCAAACACACCTCATCACCTTTCTTTGCTTCATTCTTTGTGCTTTTTGCAGGGTCACCTTCTCAGTCACCTGAATATTTTAATTTAGAAGTCTTTGTTTGTTTTCTGAATAGCTCATATTTGTGGCTCTCAAGTATGTGCCCTTTGACTCCATCTTCCCAAAGCACAGTCATTTTGGTCATACCTACTTGCTTTTCCTAAACCACAAAACAACACTCTGAGTCTCATGATAAGGTGGTTACTTCTGCTGCTAAGCTTCAGGCACCCAGATCTTTACATCTGTTGCTATTGTGTTAATTCTCTTTGGAGGTGTTTTACTTTCACATACTCATTTCCTTACAAGCACAACAGAGATACATTTCTTCAAGGGCTGGTCAAATCAAAAGGATTTTTTTCTTTTTCCTCCCTTCAGGAGCAATGCCCATGAGGCAGGTTTTAACCGTAGGAGGCTACATAATTAATAAATGTCTGCTTATATGATTTGAGGTAGGCAAGTAACAGTGCTAAGTGCCACCAGAGATACCTTTGGGTATCCCCTCATCTCCAGTAGGATGGACACATCATTCAATGGGCTTCCAAGTCCTTCAAAGCTCCGGTATGATGCCTGCTAGTCCCACAAGAGCTGTCTTACACACCCTAGGCAATTTTAATAACACAGGTGTCTCTGGCTGGGCAGAAGAACTGAGCTTTATCATTTATATCAGGCTTTCAATATACCATATATGCAAAACAGCCCAAGGATCCTTCATCCTAAAGAGATATATTTTTTTTTTATTTATAGATGCAATGCAAAGATGTAACATAATGTCTAAGCATATTTATACCTTGAAGACCACTTAAGGTGTAGACTTGCCAGGAAATACCAGCCAACACAAATATTCAGTGTTTGGAGATAGCAGACACTAGATGAGAGAGCAAGGGAGTTCTTGACAGTGAGTGTGAATCTAAAGGGAAAGCTAAAGGAAACCTGCAGAGGGGCTGGATGTAAAGATTTTTAATAAATTAGCGGAAAACCAAAAATAACCAGTGTTTAAAGAGTTTGCAATAACAGCTTTCAGAGTTAGAAATCTCTACAGCTTGAGGACACTTAAGATTTCAAAGAAATTATTAACAAAGATGGGGAGGTCTCCATGGTTTTATGTGCTGTGTGTTATGCATAAACACACATATACAGAATGTCTTTTCTTCCTTGTCCTTCAGGCTCTTATGAATCTAAATAGAAAAGAGACACACAGATAACAAACAGATAACAGTTACAAGTTAGAGGGATAGTTACTAAATCTGATGTTGAACAAATCCATAGCAAAGCAGGAAATTGAACCAAATAGCCTGAATTCCTGGTCAGTGGAATTCCCAAATCCTAAACAAGAACACTCTATCACCCTAATAGTGTTTAGAGAATACACACACATACATCTAGGACATAGGATTGAAAGAGCTAGACTTTATTCCTAGTTATGCCAAAGCTTTTCCACTTGAAGTTAAACGTTTCCAGGTATACAATTACACTGAAATCAATAATCCTTGTTAGCAATTATCCATAAAATCTTCAGACAATTTTTATGTCCAAGAGTATTAAACTGAATTACACAAATAAAAATCTCATATTCTGTGTCTTCGTTTGACTAAATAAGAGACAAAAATTTTCAATTTAATAATATTCCAGGATTTTTTTAAATTATTAGGTTTAAGACTGTCATCTATCACCCTTGATTTTCCAAACAGGCTGTCCACCTTTGGCTTGCACTGATTTCAACCTGAGCTTCACTCCCTTAGTTTGTTTGAAAACTTCACACCCATGTAAACCTGGGAGTAAAAGAGAAAGTTGGTACAATACCAGAGACCTAAAGGGACAGAACTCAAACTTCGGTATAATCCAGTAATTGAAATTTTATCTCCTTTGTATTCAAATTGACATTGAAAGGGACATCTTGTCCTGCTTTTGAAAATAGCTCTATTGGTAGCTGTAGAAAAGCTGTCAGAGGTACCTGGCCTTATGCTGCTGGGTCATTCTCTTGTGGAAGATTTTTAGCCGGTTCAGCCTCTCACTAATAACAAACAGATGTACTTAATGCTACTGAATGTAAATATTATTCTAACACACTTTTGCCTAGTTTTCCATGAGGCCGTATTTTGAACTGTACATGCTTGTGAATCCCCCTGCCCAAGGGTTCTGCAGGTGGCATATCTCATAGTGCCATTAGAAAGTTAATTACCTACAAGGGAAGCTTAAACAAGTTGTTCCAAAAGCAGTGGAACTAATAAAGCCTGATTTCCTACAGATTTGTGGCTCGTATCACTCTCCCCTCCATACTGGAACAGCTCAAAGCCCCTTTTCCATACTGCTTTGATAAATTCACCTCCGTGTGGTCAACACTGCCCCCATTCCTCCCATATCCATCAGCTTCAAGTCAAGCAAGAGGCAGCACACACCATTCTTGTTGCCAAACACTATGTATGCCAATTGTTTGGACAGGATATAGGTGTCAAAACTTTTCTTTCCATAGGTGTACTCCTGTCTTTTGTAGTTCTAACATTCCTACAATAGCCAGGAACACCATAATTCTGAGAAAACAGTGGCACTTAAGTTAAAATCAGCTCAGATACATTCCCTTAGAAATTTGGTCTAAAACATTCCCTCTTCTCAGATCACGTGTATATTTTCTCATTACTTAAAACAATATTTTCTATCTTATTCTTCTAACTAGTCCCAAATCTATTCCAATCACTGTCTTCTTCATCTCAAAGTTAAGGCTACAGAAAGATAAATGCACACCTTCTAAAATGTATCAATTATCATATAGCAATAAAATTAAAAGGAGAATTTTAATTTTTCACTGTCACAGAGAATGAGATCACAGTTTCAACCACTCTCAGATATCTGAACTCTTCAAGGACCAAAGTGTTTTATTTCCTTTTGACAAGCTTGTCCTGTAGCTCTCATAGCATCTTTCCTTCACTAAGCAACGGCCTGAAAGTGTAGTTTCCTCGGACTTTCCACTCAGTCCTCCTTAGGACTGTTTGTGAATGCTGTAAGTCTGTAAGCCATATAATGCAGGTTTCCTAGACTCTCACTCACAGAGAGATTAGACTTTCACAAAAGAGACCATTTTTAACAGCAAAGAATAATAAACGTACCTCCTAAAATAGTATCTTTGAATCTGGCCCAACACATTCAAAGATATTTTTCTATCACACAGTAACTATAATATGCATGCATATTACTACCCTGAGCTCTCTGGGGCAGTTTTGACTAATCTTTCCCCAGGACACAGAGCCTTCCAAGCCATGAATCATTTTGCTTGATTTTATCTGTGCTTTTCCATGTCAACAGTTTTCCTGCCCCACCACACGATGACAAGAGAAGCATGCAGTGTTTGTTGACTGCCAAGCCTTATACTAACTGTCACACAAGTAGAAAAGGTAATGGAAACAGATCTGCTTTGTTTAAGGATGTGTAGTAATTTCATATGCATCTCCTTGCTCACTATCTCCATCTGTAGAAATACCAAACCTCCCTTCCCAAAATAATCCCCAAGATTTCCCACAGAGTAGAGGAATATTTGAGGCAGAATTGCTTTACCACAGTGTAGTATGATACAACCTACAAAAGCTTAAATGGTGACTACACACTTGCAGCACCATACTACAATATCAGTTTCTGTAGGCTGATTCCATCTGAGGAGCCTGACCCCGTAACATCAGAAATTCCCTGTGGCATACCTGACCTCCCCAGCACACTTGCATCACTCTCTTTAATGAACACACAGCTGCTAATGTTCTTTACAGTGCTCATCAGCACCATATCAGCCTTGCCCTTTGAATCTCTCCCTCGGTTGCCCCTATTTTGATATGTTGCTGACTCTGCAGCAAAACTACACCCTTTTTTTGGTGGAGAATATGTTAACTACTTTTTCATTACAATAGTCATTAAAGATCTATCATGAGTCGAAACTTCAGTCAAAACTTTGTTTATTCTGCACAAGAGCTTCAATGGAATTTACTCCAACTGTATGCATTCATCTTGCAGCTGATGAGAGACATAGGGAGAATTTTGTTTTGACCTTCCCAAAATAAACACTTTCAAGAAAAGAGATACAAAGTAAATAGTAAAAAGACTGTAAAATATTAAGAGGAAACTTGGAATGTCTGAGATATCTTCCCATTTAATGAGATTAATTTCTCTTTAAACTGTAAATTATCTAATAAATCTATTTAATCTATTTCAGTAATTAGTTAGAATTCTAAAAACAGATGGATGAAATTACCAGAAAGAACTGTTAAAGGAAAAGGAAGTTAAGGTTTTAATTGATTTTAAAATTGGTGCTAGCTGAAATCTCCAGCGGGATATTGTATGGAAACACAGGGACAGCAGCAAAGGGGCTGTCACTGCTCAGGGTCTAGAAGGAGAGGTCCTGAGGCAGGCTGCATGCCCCAGACAGGGAGATGTTTACTGTACATGTTAGTGTCCTGCTCTTCCCCATGCTCAGGCAGTTTATTTGGTTCTGCCTCTGCTGGGTTGTGATCCAACAAAGAGAACGAGTGGAAGTGTTTTTCCTTACAGATCTTCCCTTCCCCTGTCCCTTCCCTCTTCTTCAAGGAACAAAAAGAGACCTAGGAGGGTAGGAAGTGTAAAGAGAAATGAACATCTAGTTGTTCTCTACAAGGGCCGGGATGAAGAAATAAACAACCCACATTGCTCACAGGAGGGGGTGAAAGGAAAGCAGAGGCAGTCTGGACAAGCTGGATTTTCCTAGCTCCAGCAAGCCCATCCTGGAGTAACATATTGAAGCACCTCACACCCTTGCTCGTTTATCTGAAACACACTGGCCACTTGGAAGCAGCTTTCTGCCTAGCTTCACAGCCCTGCCCCCAGCTACTTCTTGTAAGTAAAGGAACAGAGCTTCAGTAGAGGTAGAAAAAAACCACAGGAGTTGCAAGGGCCTGAAAACTCCAGTGTCATCCAGGAAAGAGATGGGAATAGCCTATGTTGTTTGCAGAGAGGTGTCCTAGCTGTAAAATTGCCAACTTTCCTTTTGACCTGCCACAGAGTTTCTTGTGTGGCTAACACACAGCAGGCTGGTTAGCTGCACAGAGTCTAAGGAAAGTAAAAATAACATTTTTATTTACTGCATCAGATCTGGGACTCGAATGGCAGCATGGCAAACCTGCAACACATAGTGGAGAACAGAGTAGTTTCTGCAGACACATAGGTTGCTTGAATATGTTTAATCCAAAACACATTACCAATTTTGAGAGGAAGATAGTACGTGTAAATTATGTGTTTTCTTGAAGGTTTACATTTTAAGAACACAATTTCATACACACAGATTATTCAGAACTCTAAATCTCTGCTTATTCTAAAGTAACTGAAAAATCATAGGTTAGTGTCCACTCTAGAGCTCTATTCTTTCAAAATAAAAACCAACAGAAGGCTTCCTTTTTTTTTGTTTTTAGCAGTTTATGTCACCTCCTACTGCACTAAGTACAACTTGAAGTTACCTTTCTCAGCTCTTTCACGTTATCAGAAAGACTTCATAACACCATGGAATTCTTTATGCTTTCCAGTAATGACGCAAGATAACAAACAGATCACAACAAATCCCAAAATTTTAGATAACTGCCCAAAATTAGGGAACATGTGGAACACTGCGTGACCAGCGGAAACTTCTGGGAAATACTATTCTAATATGTAATCACCAGATGACTGTGCAATAGATTTATAACTGTATTAGGAGGCTAACTGAAGTCTGAATATAAGCATTGTGATGAATTACAACATTTGAGTTGTCTCAGAAGAGAGCTTCCTCTTCCACTGAAGATATATCACAGGGGGAGGATTTATGGAATTTGGTTTTCATTCAACCCCAGTTTTCCTCAAAGCAATTCAGAGAAAGCAATCCACAAACTCCAGCTGAGACCTGAAAAGAAGGCAGCCCAATGATAAGTAGAGGGAATGCAAACTGAACATGGACAACATGAGTGTTGTGAGCAGTCTGTATAGGCAGGGCACTGCCTCACCCGCCTGCTGTCAAGTCATCTTGGGCTTGTGGCCATCTCCAGCACCAGCCCCCTGTGCATAACCTCATTAGAGATCTCCAAACTAGGAAACCTAGAACCAAGTCTCAGGTAGGGACCTAACAACAAACTTGTAAGCAAATGGAAAAACTCATCTCAGTCACCTTCTGCAAACCCATTCTTTGGCACCATTATTCAGTGTCTGTGGTGTCTTCTGGCACCTGCCGTGAATTTGAAAAATTCCATTCCACAAAGTGGAGCCTATAAATCAGGCAAAGACAATGCATAAGAACACTGAATCACCTCTTTATCTTTGCTTATCAGTAGAGAGATGACTTTGGTCTCCAGTTTCTTTTATTTTCAGGCACAAATTAGGCATCAAGGACCTCAAGATCCAATGGTCTGGTTAGACTTCGAAAAACATGTCTTAAGATCCTACATCTCCAAGTTGACTTCTGTAAATTCTTTCCTTCAAACTATTTTGGAGACAAACACATGTCAGAGGGTCATACAGAATGAATTTGCATGTGCATCTCTATCTGCAGAGGTAGTAAGGTAAACCCTCATTCTCTTAGAGACCTACAGATTTCAAATTTCCTTTCCTGCCTGATTCATTATCATTCCTAGCTTTGTTACAGCATTATCAGAGATCCCAATATGGACCAGGTCCCTCTAATTAACATTAGGATCCCAGGCAGAAACTTCCCACTGGCTGGCCAAGATTGCTTTGACACAACTCAGCCTAATACAGACCATTACCTAAGCAAGTGCTCAAACTTTATTACTGGATCCCTAGTCTTTCATCAAAACATGGTGTGCTTCAGCTAACACGAGTCCATGCTAAGATCACCAATGATATACTTTCCAGAAAGAAAATTTCTAGGGAGTCATTTGGCTGTCTAGGGCCAGGATGAGGCAACTTGCAATAGTAAAAAAGAAAAGCTTAAACGTAGCCCCACTGGAACTGGCCAGTGACTGAAAGCTTGTACATTCACAGACAAAATCCTGGCCATGTTAAAGGCAATGAGCAAAGTCTCACTGATTTCAGTGAGGTCTGGATTTCCCCCAGTTGTACTCATAAAAATGGTCCAAAAATCACCCTAGAGGCAA
>NW_008607540.1:5850-6647 GCF_000691845.1 Merops nubicus | reverse complement strand
ATTCCTGCTTCTGTAAAGAACTAAAATTCTCTCAAACGTCAATGCATGAAAACCACCCCCATATCTAATGTAATTGCGTTTATCTTCAAGAGCATTGTAACTGGTCCAGAAACCAGATCAAGAGCTTGCTAAATGTTAAACAAGTTACACACTTCTGCCTCTCCCCTGTTTCCTCCTGTTTATTTTAAAAGGGAGTTTTATAATCCAAGAACCTAATTCCCATCCTGCAATGTTTCATGTGAGTGAGTTATGGGCATTACTAGACCGATAAAATACTTACAGGATTTCTGAATTAGTTTTACCTTTTCTAAAATCATAAATTCTTAAAAGAAAGAGGAATATCCGGTGGAAATATATTTTATCAAAAGCAAAAAGAGTGCACCTATATTTAGTCCCATTCAACATAGACAGTTTCAAAGTAAAACTGTAAGTAAAACTCTTAGACAACACCATATAAACACATTATTCAAGCTACATTCTGGATCTGATTAATTATAACAGGAGATCAAATGTTAACAACTTAAGAATCTTCACTCCCATCTACACATATGGAGTACTTTAAAAAGTACTATAATTTCAGAGTAATAAATAAGAGCTCTCACCTAAATTATACAAGCACTATCTTTTGATTGCTTTAAAGGTGAATGCACATTACAAAGGCTTTTTTGCATGTTCCTTTGATAGAAGTTGTTCATATATGGCCTATGAGTGAACCAAAGAGGAAAATTATCCTTTGTAAGAACATTTCATTCACATTCCTGTTCTGTTTTCTGTACAGCAGTTATGCTTATGACAGG
>NW_008607540.1:0-5819 GCF_000691845.1 Merops nubicus | reverse complement strand
CTGCACTGCTTACAATGTGTTTTTATACAAAAAAAAGACATTAATATTCATTTTTAGCTGAGACCATAACTTGCGTTGCTGTGAGTGTTAAAGTAATCCTTAATTTCTTAACAGAATAAGGCAGGCCAACTTTCTGAGTGTTCAAAGTTCAAATTCAACTTCTATCCTTAACATTTTTCTTCCAGCTGTTTTCTCAAACAGTGGAAAACTTCCACTAGGCTTTACATCTTACAAAAATATATTGAACGTTTATCGCCTGATAATAATTACAGCAATTTTCAGTATAATCACAACTGCCATGTCCTGTAGTCACCAAATTAAGAGAAAGGGGAAAAAACAATTCCAGTCCAAGCCATAACACATAGTTCAAGCTCATTCCAGATGAGAGAGAGCAGAAACACAAGCATGTAATCCCAAGTTACCAATACAGACTTCCATATGCCACCTTATAAATTTCAATAATGGAAGTGAATCCTTTATTTGAGGTTCTACTTATTTTTCTTTCCCTTTCCCAGAAGCACAGTGGGCCAGAGTTTCATTTTGAATTAACAGTTAAAGTATTGAACCTTAAGACAGAAGACTTACAAGGGAAAAAAAAAGCCCAGTATTTTGGAGAAATTACAGCTGTAAACCAGGGCTGAAATCTACTTTCATGAGTTTTCATGGAGCATGATCAGACTCTTGGGAGTAGCATCTTTTGTTTTACACTTATGAGTCTTGCATGAGCCATTGACCTACCCCCTTTTGCAAGGGCTCATCAGTGCCCAGACCCTGAATTTGGGTGACTTCAGACTATGAAATAGACACACAGCAGTGCTCTTATGCTTGCTTTAGTGTCACATTTGAACCAGTAGTAGACAGGATTTGTATCACGTGTCAATATGGTGTTCTGTTAACTCAAGAATTATGTTATTTACAAACGGACACCAGAAACCTAAGTTGATAGTCTAAGTTTATACATAAGACTATAGTCTTATGTATTTTGTTTGCTGTGGCAAAAAAAACCCTGGAATTCAAAATGTCCATTCACCTATAATACCTGTTGCATCTCCATCCCATCCACAGCACAAAACTGAAAGGAAAAGTTTAACCTTTTCATTTACTCTGTGTCAGAAAGCAGCATGTACAAAGTCAGGAGCCCTAAGCACAAATAGAACAGGACCTCTCTAAACAGTCATTGATCTTCTAAAATGTTCCACATAGATGACAAAATCCTTAGTCAGTTCACAATAGGATGAAAAACTATTACATTGACAACATAAATAAATAGTCAGGTAAATTGAATGTTTCATGCTGATGACTGTTAGACTTGTTAAATACATGGATTTTTCTTCCCTTGCAACTCAAGTTTCAAAACAAAACTTTTCTTTGAAAGCAAAAGAAAAAAAATCTTTCATTTTGAAAATGGCTAAACAGGAAGAAAAAAAATTTCATTTTTTAGTTGCACTACTCAAAACACCCTTATTCTTTAGTTAAGCTCATTTGCTTTCCATTCTATTATATTGTTTTCCAACAATAAATGTGTAATCAGAATATATCTAATGATCTGTAACTGATATTTCCAGAACCAACAAGAGAAGGTATTTGATTGACATTAGAGCTCAACAAAGCAGTGACTTCCCTTAAGCAACTGTTGACTTCTGAAACAAGCCTCGAGGTATCACCCCTGCACTGTGCTCTCTTCTTCTTCCCTTCCCTCCCCAAAACCATCCCCTTGCACCTTGACATCACAAGGCAATTACCTCATCTGAAACGTGACCTTTCATTTCAGCACCTCTGCTATCTTTTCTGCTTGCCAAAATTTGCATTTCTCACCAATTCCCCTTCTGTCCATGGGCATGTTCCATGTTTTCTTTAGACGTTAACTTCACATTTTCACATCAACATGCAGCCCAGGGAAACCTTCAGAAAGAAAGGCAGATGATGTGGTAAAATTCAGGAGTTTGGGGACTCTTGCATGCTTCATCTTGCTGCTAGGGAAAACAATTTGCTGTAGGTCTGATGAGACACTATTATTCTTTAGCCTTGGCCAGCTAAGACCTTATAAATATTTCTGTATAATACCATTTCTTTCTAGCTTATGCCTGAATTTCAAATGTAGATCACATGGTTAGGATGGTTAGTGTAGAAAACAGATATAAAGTGCTATAATTATGATGGCAGTATTAGCTACTTGAAAACCTATCAGTAATATTTTCTACATTAACATTTTTCAATACTGTGTCATAATGGCATGACTCTGAATTGCCACCTCAAGACAGCAAGCAGATACTCCTGTGGGTAACCACTTCTCAGATTTCAACTGCATGATTTTCATAAGAAAGAGAACAGGCAATAAACGCTCCAAAATGAGGTAATGTTTCTAAAAACATCCTTGTTTCTAAGGAGCATGAACATGTAACTTTTGAATTTGCACTTAAGCAATTATGAAAAACTTTAATGCATATATGAAGATAAGTAAGGGGTTGAAATTTAACACTTGTAAGAAGAAAACAGTAGGAAGGAGAACAAAAATTTCCTTTCTTTTCTCTTTTTCTTTTTTTTTTTTTTTTGGTCTAACTGATAAGGTCAATATTGCTAAAGGACTTGAACTAGTTGGTAGAAGCCTTGTGTAACATGTTCGCTCTTCTAAACTTAGCTCAGAATTAACAAATAACACTGGTCAGAGCAAGGGTGAGTTATGAAGACTGTCTTATTGGGAGATGAATGGATAGTACAGAAACAGGTCTGGACTTTATGCTTACATAAGGGGCCAACCAGACAAAAGCTGTAGCTCTGTGTTAAAGGTACATACTAATGAAACAGGTGCCACCTTCCTCTTTTTCACCTAGTACCAGAACATTTCTAACAGAGTAACGTTTTGTCTGCTCCTGGTTTCTACTGCTGTGACACTAAAGTGACTCAAAGGAGAATTTTTAACCTGATACAGACACCTCTGGAACAGAACCAGCCCTCCACGTAACTGCCTACATGATTCACAGCAACAACCATCCCCTGGTTTATTCTCCCTCTCAATACTGCTACAAAAGAGAGCACATCCCCTTTGCAGCTAAACCCAAAAAGTATTATGATCTCTTTGGCCTCCTTGAACAAGGACAAGGCAAGGATTCCTTTGTCTTTGAAAGTTTTTAAGTCCCAACAAAAAGATTACATCAAATCAGGTTAGCAGGTACAACTAGCAGCAATCCTTCTGCTGCGCAGTGTGTCCAGGCCTGGCGTGCCTAGCGCCAGAGACACCTGAGTGCGTGGCTGCTGCATGATCCAGGACAGCCTCGGGGGGCTGGGCTCATAGGCTAGGAGCTCTCATTCCACTAGCTGCTGCACAGCCTCATCCCAGAAGGACATAGGAAAATCAGGATCCCATTCACTCAGTAGAAATGGGCTCAGCCCTGTTCATTTTGGCTACAGCACATCATGAGTAAATCCCATGCACTATGTGCAGGTAACCCAAGGGCCTCTGAATGCAGGACCTGCTGCAAGCAGAAGGCAGTGCTCTGTCTGTATTTGGAAATTATGTCCCATGTATCCCTTTTGTTGACTACATGGCTCAGCACAAAAGATGAGTCCATTAGCAGTGGACATATGGGCCAGAGTTTACCATCTCGTTCCAAAGAACACGTGAAGGATACGATGTGCCTAACAAGAGGAGGAATAAATATATCAGTATATTCACCCATGGCGCATAATGTAGCAAAGGAAGGGCTAAGCCCAGCTAGAAAACAAATCATCAGACCAATTCCAACCATACAGAAATCACTATAATAATTGCAAGAGAACAGCACAATTGCACACATAACCCTCATTCCATCCATGTCTCAATCTTGTCCCACTGTTGCTGGGAACTCTACTTGCCATGGACAGCCAGGGAGCCCTCCCAGTAACGAGCAACCCTACATAACACATCCACCACATAAATAAACTCCCCCCACTTACTGTAAGCAGAACCAGCTTTTACACTATTAACTTTAAGGCGTGACAGCTGATGTTAACTCCAAAGGCAGGGCACCTGCTGTTAACTTCCTAATTGGTTTTCACCCAAGGTTGGCAGGCCTTGAGAGAAGACCAAGAGGAAACTGTCTCCTGCCTGGTTGTGGGCACCATCCATATCTCAACCTTAATCCAGGGCTTGGTGTTTAGACCCCAGCGCTTCAGTGTCAGGACTCAGCAAGGCTGGATACAAGGAATGATTGGATCAGATGAGATGGCAATTCTCTTCATTACAGAGCACTTGCTCCTGTTTGGTGTCTTCCTACAGGTTACATGAACCCAGCAACTAACAAGATCAAGCTACTAGGTGTAAGCAGGCTCAGTAGGAAGGGTGAATTCATTCACTACATACAAATAGATGTAGCCCATTGCTATGAGCACCTATAAACATACAGATACATTGGATGCCATTCATACGTAAGGCACCCAACACAACATTAATAACAGGTTTTTTTCACTTTTTTAGCACAAATAAGGAGCTCTATGAATCCCACTGGCCTAATCGGGCCTACTGACTGTTACTTGGCCTTTGCTAGCCCAGGAAAGCAGAATTACTTTCTCTTCTTTAGGAAAAATTCCTTCACTGACAGGGTGGTGAAGCACTGGAACAAGCTCCCCAGGAAAGCAGTCAAGTCCCCAAGACTGTCGGTGTTGATGAAGCATGTGAGAAGTGCTCTTAGGCTTACAACTTGATTTTTTAGGTTTCCCTGTGTGGAGATAGGATTTGGACTCAATGATCCTTGGGGGTTCCTTCCAAGGCAGTATATTCTTAACCCAAGGACCTGGGATTGGGTGGCTTTATAATTATAGAAGAGAGCTCATTAATTTCTCTAGCCCAGTAAATAAGCTTCACACCCCATAGATGACCCTTTTCATGACAGAGGTGATTGACATAAACTCTGCAAGCTCTGTAATTTTTAAAAGCTGCTTTTGAGGGGAACAAACTGCTGAGGAGAGGTAGAATCAGCTGGGACAGCTGTGTCTCAATATAAATATTTTGCTGTTATACATGGGCTGTCATTAACTTCCATATAAATGTAAGTTTCACAAATGGAGGTTCCCGCTCCTTCAAAAAATAATAATAAACAACCATGGGTGAGTCAGCGTAAATTTCACGTTGTAGGCAACACAGTTCAATGTGTTAAAAACCATTAATCATGCTGAGGTCAACCAGTGCTTTACATATTTCCTCCCCAAACTCTGTCTGGTGGGAGATCTGTATCCTAACAGGTTTTGTATTGGTGAGTTGTAAAGCATTCCTGATGAATTGGTTTTGGCACTCAGTCTGAAGACTTGAAAGCCCAAGTCCTTGAAAATAAAAAGCAGAGCCTTCCTTCAGCGTTAGTATTGGACACAGCACTGGAACAGTCTGCAATGTACGCACAACAGGAGAAGAGCCTATGGCCTGTGCACAGGCTTGCCTGTGACATCAGGGATAGTCAGGAGGCTATCAGCAGTATTATAAAGCAAAGTCATTAGAGAAATGAAAACGCATTTGAAGAGAAGGCTATTAATATTAAATTTATTCCTCCTTCACTCTGCCACAGTGACTGCAGTACTTGTTAACTACCCCTCTAACTCCCACTAACGTGCAGTGACCCAGTCCATCCTTCCTGCTGTCCTCTTACTCTCCCTGCCTTTCTTCAGCTTCCCACTCTCATTAGTTTCCTCACGCTTTTGGCATAAATGTGCCTTACGCTCCTACACTGTGTGAAGAAGACAGACACAAAACTCCCTCTGATTTCCATCCTTTTATCCTACCTTTTCAACAGCTGCCATGAATACTCACACTAAATTCTCCCCAGCTGGCTTCATAGAATCATAGAATCCTT
>NW_008607539.1:0-49747 GCF_000691845.1 Merops nubicus | reverse complement strand
TTACAATTTGACTGATAGGCCCCACTGCTATTGCTGAAATAAGGCATAGTTGTGGGTGCCTAGTTTCTGCCACAGAATTGGAAATCAAGGCAGACACAGTAGTCTCCTGAACTGAGGTTCATGAACTACTGACATGAGGACATCTGTTAATCTCCTTGTTGGCAAAGGTTGGGCTGATTTGGTGTTTGTGGCATCAAGACATGCACAACCTCAGCATTTACTGAAAAATACAAAGCTGTCATCTGATGAGGTTCCCTTCTCCCCACACTTTAATATAGCCTCTTCTGTAGCACTCAGCTGCCACGTATCAGCTCTCTGGACAAGGCCAGCAGCTCTTACACTTCTGGAGTGGAGTACTCTGGAGATCTCATGCGCGTCCCTTCCTTCAGCCGTCGGCAGAAGTCCTCGTCTATCTGCACCCCAGGGTATGGAGAGGCACCTGGTGGGAGAAGGAAGGAGGAGGCTCAGGAGTGGCACAATCCTCATTTCTCACTCCAGTGAATTAAACACATATCAACGATTTCTCTGAGCCCTTGAGATTACCTGGAGCCTGACAAGGAAAGCAGCTGGAACAAAGGGGTTGCAATCACTTACTGTGACGTATTTTGTTTGGAAACCTGTTACAGGCTCATTCTGTCTCTTTAGAGATTTCAATCATGCTGTCTCCTCTGCATTTGTGTACAGCCAGGGCCACTCCCATGTACAACATGGCAGAAGAGAGATAAATTTTATTAGTTTGGGGCTTTAAATGACCTCTTAGTCAGTGGTAGAAAACTTCCAGCTTGTTTAATAGGTTACATACAATTTTTCAAACTGAGGCTGCCAGTCTCCTGCAGTAAGTGGATACATGTGAAGCAAGTCAGTCCTGCTCATCATCCTTAGACTCTCTGGCCTCACTGGCCTCTGTGAGTAAGTGCAGAGAAAGCTGTAGGCCTCTGACTCCTGCAGAAGGCTGTGAGAACCTTGCAGTTCAGCCTCTGCTGTGGAACTTGCCTCCTGGGGCAGCAGCTTAGTACTGTATATGTGTTATGTGGTCCTACAAGTAAAATTTCCTTGAAAAATGACCTTCCAAATTCTTAGCCTTGTTTTCTTTTCTGAGTGTGCATTCAGTGCTGCTTATTTTCAGGGCCACTCAGTTGTTAGTGTGAGATCTGGGAGGGCAGTTCATGGCAACTACAATGGCTTTGAGAGGCAGGCTTCTGTAGAGGCACTGGTAGTATTATGTAACCTGGACAAAAGTTGGCCCAGCAGGCATCAGAATGAAGGAGTGAGGCTTATTTCACTCTCCTGTACAACTGGTTATGCTCAGAGCAGCAACTAGCAGAAATATATGTGTGCACTGAACGTGCTCCTCAACTAATGAGCAAGTGGAGGCTTTTCAGAGGTTGTGGTCTCATCTGCCCTTTACAATGCACCCTAAATAAGGGGAAGAAATACATAATTGAAATAGTGCTCGGGCTTCTGAGTAATCCAGACCCCACAGGTAAAACTGAAAAGATGTCTGTGCTGAAGTTTGGAAGGCTTTTCTGTGGGTAGACCTAAATGATCTGTAGGTGTTCCTCCCTTCCCTCTCAGCAAAGGCTTCCTGTGCAGGGCGACCCTTCTTTCAGGTCTGGGCATCCTAGAGGCTGGGTGGTGAATGTAGAAATAATTTAATCAAGTCTTAGCATGGGGGCTGAAGGGGATCTGGATCTGTATCCAGCCCTCGAGGAATCTCTATGTGATGTACTGTCTGTACTATTCCTGCCTGTTTCCTGCAATTTTTCCCCCCCATTTGGAACCACCATTGTGTGCTGTGCACTTGGGGGCACAACGAGCACAGCAGAAAGCTTTTGGATGAAAGCAGTGAAGAGGGTGACAAAACATGGCTGTTGCCAGGGGTATTCTACTCTAGGAATCTCTCTGCTCGGTCTCAAAACTAGGCACTGGGCAGCAAAGATCCTGGCAGCTTCCTAAGAGCACATCTCAAAACAGCAGCTAGGCTCCGATGACATTCCAAGCTCAGGGACACTCAGTGACAGCAAAGCTGAATTCCCTTGATGTGCAGTTATCAGATCACAGGATTAAGAGTGTTTCCTGGAATTATGTAGATTAGAAATAGTGAGTAGTGTAATTTCTGCTTTATATCTTGATTTTCCTTCCTAGTTTTGTCTTTGGCTTGTCGTTATGATCATAGAACCATAGAATGGTTTGGGTGGAAGGGACCTTTCAATCTCATCTCATCCAACCCCTGCAGGGAGCAGGGACATCTGCAGCTAGAGCAGGGTGCTCAGAGCTCCATCCAACCTCCCCTGGGATGGTTCCAGGGATGGGGCAGCAACCACCTCTCTGGGCAGCCTGTTCATAACCTGGTACTTACATGTTCAGCTTGAGTGGCACCAGCCTTTAGCCAAAGCTCATAAAAGCAAGGAACTCTTCCTTTTCCACCTCCACTCACCAGTGTGCTTCATCTGGACTAGGCACTAAGCCTAAGAACTTGGATTTGGGCTGCTAAAACAGCTCAGGGGGCTGAAACACATGGTGTAAGGTCTACACATGATGTTTTCCTTAGGGGAAATCTCTTCCAAAATGCTCAAAGATGTGGCATGCATTGGTTATGGTATCACTCTTTTGATCTTGCTTTTCTTTTAGTAGGATAATAAGATGCTGATGTTACACCACCAGGCACGGCTTGTTTACATAATTATCTCTGATTGCTTTTTGAACAGTGCACATTTAAATTCCATTCTGTAATGTGCCATGGAAGTGATTTCAAGATGTATTAAACATTGTGGCCATTACCTGACAGGAGGTGTGCTCACCCTGTTTAAATAATGCAAAGCTCAATGCAGACTCAGCCCCAGATGAAAATTAACATTCTCTCAAGCCCTGATTTCCTTGTTTTTCCCCAAAATGGGTCTAGTCTGGCAGCCCTTCTGGAGGGAGCCTATCAGGCTTCATTCACTTTCTGACCTTGAAAGGACCCATGTCCAAACTAAACTGTACATTTTACTGATCAGTATTTTTTTTCCTTTTTTTAAGAGGGTGCTAAATCTGTAGGACCCAGTAAAATCAGCACTTGTAAATGGGAGCCCAAACGTGCCCTGTAGCAACGACAAATAATTTCCATCCTCTGGCTTTCAACGATCTGTAAAACTTTTATGTAAGAGAGTTCAATCAGTGACACAAATCCTTAATTAAATATTTATGGTGTGAGCTGCAGAGGCGAGTCGTGCCAAACCACAGACATGCCTGGATGGTCTGCATGAAAAACCCTCTGAGAGAAAATGACTGCTTTGGAATCTGTGCCACCCAGTGAAGAAAGCAGCTTGTGATCTACGTCAGCACGAGGGCACAGGCTGCTCCACGGATGGCAGCCCTTGGAGCCATTTAGGAGATTCCTCTGGATTCAGAAGAGGACAGTCTATTGTTCCAAGTAAGCACCTTCATTAAGGAAAGAGGCTATCTAAAATGAAAAGAAAACTGATAAACTATTTTAAAAAAATAGTTAAAAATGGAGATGAGTTTCGGCGACTAGATCTTAATTTTTATTAGTCTTCAGTATTAAAGGCCAAGTGACTCACATCTCTTAGACTCTGTCAGGACCTTTGAGAGTGATATAACAGTTTGCCTTCTGCAGTGGTCCTTGCCATTCCTCACCATTCAGTTCCTGTGGTTCCTTGGAGATGCCCAAGGAGGGACTGTCCCCTCTGAGTGTGTCTCTGCATGCTAATGCTGATAATCTGTTAGAACTGGGGCATTTTTTTTTGGAGCACCAAAATAACAAAACTCTAAATAAATAGGACTGAAATCTAGAGAAAGCAACAACTGCCACTTGTGTTAACCATTTGAGTGTGAACTGTCTGTATTGCATGCTGGTATCAACTAAAGAAAGGCCCAAATCAAAGGCTTGGATTGGAACCACGTTGTGATCTTTGCAGCCAGCCCTAAATAAAGATTAGGACAGAAACAGTTCCTGCCTTTGCATCCTGATCTGGACTTGGCATCTTGAGCCCGATCATTAATTTCAACTGATCCATGAACCAAAGATAGCAGGAGATTACAGAGTTGGCTTTAAAATTCAGCAGCTTAAGTTGACAACCTTTCTTGTTTTCTTTTGTCTGCGAATGCTGATTAAAAAGCCAGAGCTGACATTCCTCAATTCCTTCAGGAAAACAAGACTTGCCACTCTGCAAGGAGGAATTGAGAGTGGCCAAGGCCAACTGTCAGACTGCTTGTCTCAATTGCAGGGCTTTATCTGCTGGACACTAGCCAGATCTCAGTGAGGCTGAGATTTCTAACAGCCTCCTAAGATGGGATCTATAGTATGTAAAGCACACCATGACTATTCTCTCAAAAATGCTGTGGCTTGCAAATGATATGACCAGAAGGGTATAAATTCTACCTGTTTGCTGCCAAAATGACTCCTGCAGAGCCTAGCACTGGTTCTCCTATCAACCTGTGGCAGCTGCTGCCAGTACAGTTCTCTTACTTCAAAAATCTTACTTGGATTTTGGGGGGAAGATCGAGGTGGGATAAAATATCACGTAGGCAAACTCCCTTGTGTTCCATGGGCTTCCACTGGCAACACCTGACCTCTGTGTCAACAGGAGCATATCTGCTGCAACTTTGAGCTGTGTAGTTTCCTCCTTAGAGGAAAATAGTTCAACAGGGAAACTTTTTCATTGCTCTCCAAGCAATGTCTGACTCCTGAGCAGCAGGGGCTTAGTGTTATCTCTGTGCTTTCTTGGTTTCAGATATTACAAATGCTAATCCAGGGGTTTGGATTTCATTTTGTTCCCCACACCCCAATATTCACTGTTTCCCTGGACTTGGTCAGGTGTTGCTCTCATTGATTTCAGTCCAGTGTCTTTATTTTACACCTGATCTGCACCATGCATTTGTATGAACTGACACAGAAACATGGCACCACCTTTTGTTAAAAGCTTTTCTTAGCAATAGAATCTTAGGGGGAGAAAAAAGTTTTAAACCATTCTTACCTAGAGAAAATATTTCCCATAGCAGCACTCCAAAAGACCAGACATCACTCTGCGTTGTGTAAATTTTGTCAAAAATAGCTTCTGGAGCCATCCATTTGAGTGGAAGTCTTGCCTGAGAAGGCAAAAAAAAACACAACACGTGTCCAGAACTGCTGGTGCTGATCTACCCAAGCCCCAGGGGAATCAAAACTTGAGATCAGCATCTCTTCCACTTACATCTCCCTTCCGTACATAGTCAGGGTCTTTATAAATATCCCTGGCTAGCCCAAAGTCACAGATCTTCACCACGTTGTTCTCTGAAAGGAGGATGTTCCTTGCTGCCAGGTCCCGGTGAATGCACTGGGAAGGAAGGAGGAGAAGCCAGGTCAGAGGTCTGTCTGGACAAGGAGCCCCTGCTAGAGCTGAAAGCATGAGACCTCCTCTGGAGATGGAGTAATAAAGAGATGAACTTGTGTTGTGAGCAGGTTAGAGAGGGAAAATGGGTGTGGCAATCTGCTGCAAGTGCACTGTGAAAAGAGAAAATAACTTGGGGAACAAGCCAAGTATTACAGGCAGGTTTTGGTTTTTCTGTGTGAAAGAACTTTCTCAGTTGTGATGGGCTGAAGGGAGTGCCATGTTCCAGTCAATTGTTCTGCAGGAAATCTGGGAGAGGGCACAAAGCAGCTGCAGCTCCCTTTGCAAAGGCAGCCCCATGAGTGGGGTGAGCCTGGGGTGACTCTGCTCGTCCTCTAGGGTGTGGGGCACCCTGTGTGGCCAGAGCTTTGTGCACACCTTGGGGGGTGTGTTACATTCAATTCAGTTAAAAAGCAGGCATGCTACACACTGCAAACATACTATTTTTTTGTATCCCAAAAAGGAGGCAACTTTGCAGAAAGTCTCCAACACTGCTGACAAGCTAAATAAATAGCTGTGTACTCCCTCTTCATTTTTCAGTAGTGTTTCTGTGGACCATACTAGATCTTTTTCTATGAGAAGCCTTCTCTGCATTTATTTATGAGACAGTTCCCCAAATTGTCTCACAGTCTGTGTTCACTCCTTCTGCCTAAACTCTCACGTTACAGGTGCCAGTCCTCGTAGCCAAGAACATGATGGATATTCCCTCACAGCTCCTTCAGACCTCTCATTGTTTAACCACCAGAGCTAATGTGATCTCCAACCCTTTCATGTAAGACCAAACAGCAAATTACTGAGGCTCAGAAGTGTATTTGGATTTCTTCCTCTCAGATGCTGAGTGTTGTGTGAAACAAGCTCAGCCCTGACAGTTTTATGAGCTCACTTTTCGGGAGGCGAGGAACTCCATGCCCTTTGCCACTTGGAAGCTGTAGCAAATCAGATCCTCCAGAGTCAGGGGCCTCTTGTACAGATCCTCAGCATCTAGGAGAGATCACAGACATGGTCAAACACTGCAGCAGCAAACTTTTTTTTTGGCAGTGATGCCTCTTGCATGCTGATGACTGCATCTGAGGGTTGTTACATGAGTGCTCTGCTAGGATCACTGGTTTAGAAATCACTGACCTAGAGGCAGATCAGGTGGTTGAAAAGTTGCATGCAGTGTTAGTCAGGTAATTTTTCTGTGGGGAAAACAACATCTGGGGATGAAAGTGAGGGCAGCTCTAGTGAGTGAGGGATCAGACTGAGGACAGACTGGCCCCACAAATCTTCTGGTCAAATATTGCTGTTGCTCCTCACACACAACAGGAGCAGCTTTTCCCTGCATGCCTTATTGCAGATCTCTCCTTGTGAGAAAGCTGGAGTGGGGCACGGGCCAGAGAAAGAACTTGTGGTGTCAGGGATGAGTCAAGCTGTGCAAGGGCTCCTGAAGTGTGTGACTGCACACGTGGCATTAGCCAAGGAACAGAAGTCTTTACAAGAAAAGATCTGGGATTAGGCAGGTTTCTTTTACCTTCTTCATCATCTTCTGAATCACTGTAGCTCTTGTCTTCAATAAATCCTGAGCTGGCAGAGCTCCCTGTGCTGGCTACGCTCTCAAGGCGCCTCTTGATCAGTTCGGTCAAGTCACTGTTGGACTCATCCAGACTTTTCTCTGCTTGGTCAGAGCTTTCCTGGGACTAGAAATGGCATAAAAGGGATTTTTAGCTTTGGAGGATGCAACGCCTGGGGATTCAAAATGTGTCACAGGATGGCATATGGAGAACGTGTCCTCTGAAGATGAGCTCAAAGCATGTTTGGACATGATGTTCCCTGAATAGCAGAAGTAATAAAGCCTGGTCCCCTATTTATTAGTACAGAACCTACTTATCAATGCAGAATCTCTGATTCTATCACCTTCCATTTTACTGATAGCAATATTCCACCATTAAAGTTAGCTGGAGGCTGGCCAGGTGAGACTGGTGGGTGAGCAGAGAGACACTCTCATTCTGGACCTCTTGCTTCTGTAGGAGCCCATGCCCAAAACCACTCTTCAAGGTATGCACACAGTGTGCACTGGAAAGCAGCTGTCTCACCCTGGCCTGGGGAGTGAGACAGAACCAGTCCCTGCAGCTCATGAAAACAATGGTGAGAAAAGAAATCTTGAGTGCCTGTACCAGGAAAATCTCCTCGTCTTACACAAAGTACCTTATGTACTTTTGTGCCTGTACACAATAGCAATAATAATAATAACAGAATCATCTGGGAATATCGTCTTGGAGATATTATTTTCTCTTTTTTTTTCCCCTGGTTTCTGGCAGGGCTGAGGTGCTGAGCCCTTGTGATGCTGTGTTGTCACAGTGAGGAGCTTGTCCCATCCTCCCCCCATCGCCCAGCTCTGGGCTCCTGCGTCTTCCCCGGATCCCAGCCAGGTCTGTGCTGACAGGAATGTCTGTGTGGATGCAGCCAGCCCAGCCCACGTGAGCTTTAACCCAGACCATGCTCGTGATGCAGTTCACTGGCACAGGCAGATTTCTAGGCTGGCACAGGGGAGGGAGGACACAGGGGATGGGAGTGAGCAGATGGTGCAAGGGCGAGATGCTTTCGGTAGCTGGGCCTAGAAACAAAACTCCCCAAACTGGGCTCGTATTTTGGGAGGCTTCACCTCCTCCTGCTTCAGTTAATTACCAAACTACCATTTTTTCACAACCTGGTATTTGTGGTCAGTGGTCATTAATTCCCTGCCTTGTGGCTATGAGAAGCTTGTCAGGTTTTTTACCTTGTAGGCAATGAAATCTCCTCGTTTTCCTCTCAGATAATTGGACAGATTTCCATATTTGCAATATTCTACTATGACCATTAAAGGACCTGAAAAGACAATGAAAGTCAAATGAGTTTTGAAGCACTGCAAAGCACTTAATACTAATTTATCCTCACAAACCCTCTTTAAGATAAGTGCATGCTGCCATTGCTGTGGTACATGAGGGAATGAGGAGACAAGGAGGTGCTGCTCCAGAAGCACAGTCAGGAGTGGACATGGACAGCAGGGATTGCAGTATGGATTCTTAGTTTTCCCTATTAAATGAAAACAGTTGGTATTTATGCCTTATTTATAAACAAAGGAAAACTCAGAGTGCTGCATAAGAATGTACAGCCCCATCTGCTGTTAAGGTTGGTTTATTCTCTGCACAGATCCATGGTGTGGAGCAGGCACCATCCTGCTCTGTTGCCTTCACAGTTGTGTGCTCTGAGTGGAGCTGATGCCACTAGAGGCAAGAAGAGTACACAGGATCACAGGCAGATCTACACCAAAAGTTACAATAATCCAAAGTTTTTGAAGCCTGGGAAGTCCTATCAGTTTCTCCCTTTCTTATTTCTGTGCAAACTACTGTAGAGTTCAGTGCAATTGCTGTTTTTATACAATTATGAATGTTTTTAAGATCTGCTTGAGAGTGCTTTTATATTTCAGTGTGAGCTATGAGGGGAAAGCTGCATTCTCTGCCTTTAGCATAATCACTGCTTTTTGTAATCACCAAAGGTAAGATAGGGTGAAATTGTGGGACTAGAATGCATAGAAACATGTACTATTCCCACTCTAAAGCAACCACACTTCCATGTCCAGAAGCCTGTTTCTGCCTAGAAGGTCCAAAGCTCAGTTTCCTGAGCTCTGATGGAAAGGTGCTGGGAGCTGCCCCATGGCAGGGGTGTTGGAAGTGGATGATCTTTAAGCTCCCTTCCAGCCCAACCCATTCCGTGGTTCAGGAAGGAGCCTCTAAGCAGCACTTGGGGCTCTTGAAGACTTCCAAGTTCCTAGTGACTACAGCTGCAAGATGTTCAGCTCCAGAGCACAGCAGACCAGTAAATGCAAACCCATGACTGGCCCCAAATCAGAGCTGTCTGTGGCTCTCCTGGCCACACCAGCACTGCTCGTTTGGGCTTAAAGGCAGCAGTGCTGGCATCTGGAGTGCACAAGAGATCTCTGGGGACCTTGTGCTGAGAACCTAAAGTCCAGTGTCCCTCATGGATGCCCTGAGGAAATGCAGATTCCAATACAGCTTTAAAGCTCCAGTTAGTGATTTATTCATGGCTTTGAAATGTTTCCTAGACGTGGCCTCTCCATATTTTATTTCTATGTAAAGCATACACTATGCATTAGTTCTAACTGCTTAACATCACTCAGCCAAGGTGTTAACATTTGTTATTTGTTAAATTGTTAAAATAATATATGTGCATACTTAATATCAGTCTTCATCAGGAATACTGTTAGCTGGTTACATAAAACCTAGCAAGGAAGGGGAAAGTGCTGTATTCTGCACTGGCTATTTAACAGGAGCTGCTGGCTGCTCCTTGAGGACCTGGGAGTACCTTGCTGGAGAGGAGATTTCTTCCCTGGCATCCTCCCAGACCTGTCTCACTGAGATGTTCATTTTTCCCTCCATGACTGGGTGATATACCAGGAGGGGTGTAAAAGCTGTGGAGAAGTGGTGCTGAAGGATGTGGTTTAGTGGTGACCTGGCAGTGTTGGGGTAATGGTTGGACTCCATGATCTTAAAGATCTCTTCCAATCCAAATGAGTGGATGATTCTAACTACATGTTCTGTGGGGAGGTGGTGGCTTCAGAGTCTTCCAAGGACAATACATGTGTGCACCATGTCTCTTGCTCTTTCCCCTTTGTTTATTTTGCTCTAGTTTCTTTGTCCTCAGCTCTCCTAAATCTGTCCTTCAGGGATTGTTTTAAAGTTCATTGTGAGCAGTAAAGAGGCATCTCTGAGAGTTGCTACCCTGCAATTAAATCAGAATATAGGAACAGATAAGGATGCTTTGTCTGGCAGCACGGGAAGGGATGTTTTAGTGACAAAGGTCTAAGATTTATGGAGTCCTTTGTTTGAGTCTGCACTTTGCAGCAGGTTTTTTGTATGCTGTACAGCCAGTTGTGCCAGCTCAGCCCCTTGAAGCCCAGGCTGGTGCTCCATGCAGCTTTGGTCTGCCTCAGGCTTCCTGTATGCTGCACAAAAAAAGATGAGAGTGAAGTGCCTGGGAAAGGAGGAGGCCTCAAGCAGCTAAGTGCTCAGCCTGGTGCATCCTCCTGATAAGGCAGAGGAGAAGAGGGAGAAGAACCTCTGAAATGATGAGTAGTGCCTGTGTGGAGGAATTGGGCATCTAATTGCAGCTAAGGATCCTGCCTCCCTTCAGCCCATAATCCCCTTGGAGAACGAGCTACAGAGGGCAGGGAAAAAGGGAAGAGAGAATCTGGGAGAAGACATCCAGAAAGCAGTGATGAGGTGTGGCCATACTCTGCAGCAGCAGCAGCTCTCCTAGGAGCAGAGAGGTAGAAATTTTTGTGCTTGCATTGACTGCGTGCACGTGAGACTGAGACTCTACCAGAGATCCATCCAAACACCAAAGTGCTTCCCTCACTGCTCCTTATTTACTGAGGACTTCTCACCTCCAGCTTTGGTGCAGGCTCCCAGCAGGTTGACAACATTCAGGTGATGTCCTATATGGATGAGGATCTTGAGTTCAGACATTAAAGCCTTGCATTCGTTATTAGTGGCACATTCTGCTTAAGATAAACAGGAAAAATATCATCTTTACACAACAGGATATTTTTGACAGGACACAGCAAGATCCTGTTTATACTTGGAAACAAAACCCACCCAGGTTACTTGCAGTATCTTTGCTTTTCAGACCCTTACACAGATAATAATTCATCCGTTTCATTGTCTGTTGACCTTTATGAAGTGGGATAACACTTTATCTTTTGGGTGACTCTTCCTTTCTCTAGCAAGGGTTATGGAGGGTTACTGGTCTGTAGGAGAACCCTGCCCCCAAATCCTCCATTGCAAGGACTAATTTTAGCAAGCTTAGCAAAGTAACAACCAGCCCCTTTGAGCAACATCCCTCTGTAATGTTGGTGTGGAGTTTAGTAGTGCTTCTTTAGGGTAGCCCAAAATATATTCTTCCACAGTAGTGAGTGACCCTCCACTGCAGGAGATGGAGGAATCCAACACATCTGCAAGCTGGGTGAAGGTCCTGGAGAACGTCCAGCATTGCTACATCAGCCCTGTGAGATCTCAGCCACCCAGGAAAGGCAGTTTCCAGCTAAGCAGGGCGGGCTGTGTTTGGGTGTGAGCCAGGAACTTCACACCTCCAGTGCCTTTTGCCACTAAAGCTGAGGAGGGCTCTCAGACCAGAAGGTTGTTCAGAGGCTGGCTTGTTTCCTCTGCCTTCTTTCCCACCTTTTGTGGTGTATTTTGACAAAAGGGGCTGTGTCCTCTTGCCTCTGGTTTTGCCTTTGTATCGTGTAAAATTTAAATACAAAGAAACAGCTTCATAACAGATACTTAGTGTGCCACAAGTAACCTCTGTAGCTGTTTTTAGAATTCTCCAGAAACAAATCTTTCACCAAATGGTGCCATAAAGAAGGAGCTATTCCAAGCCCAAGATCTCTTCACTCAGCAGGGGTGTGCACATGGGTGGTGTTACTCCTGATGTACCCTGGCACGAACACATGCCTGGCAAAACCTAAACAGAACAGCCTCAGGAGTGCTTCAGAGAGTCTTGCACATTAAGGTTTAGCCTTCGACCCAGAAGTGATACCAGCCTGCTTCATGGGAATGACAGATAATGCCAGAATTACTGAAATGCAGACATCTCCAGAGCCTTGGGGCTTTTTTTCCTGAATGGATTGACTCACGCTAGAAAATCTTCTTTATTCAGGGAAGTGATGAATTATGGGCATGTTAGTTGGGAAGGGACATGTTAGAGCAAGAGGCTGCTGCCTCTGCTGGGGGAGGAAGGTGTAAAATGATGGAGGAACTGTCAAATAGCTTGCTGAATATGTGCAGGCTTGGGAGAGCTGACGTGAGGATCAGCTGGGAAGCACAGGCTGGAAGTGAACGGAAGCCCAGAGCTATCTGGGGCAGCAAGTTTTGGATGGAGAAGGGAGTGTGTCTGAATGAGGGGCTTCTAGGATATTTCAGGGATCCAGAGATGGGCATGGAACAGAAGAAACAACAGGAGGAGGGAGGATGATCTGAAGATGTACTGAGAAGAGAGACCAGATTCAGAGGAGATCCAGACAGGTGATAAACTGATGTTTGTGACATTTCAGAGAGATGGGGATTAGTGGAGCACCCAGAGAGGCAGCCAGTGACAGAGTACTGTGATGGAAGCTGTGGAACCATGGCACCAGAGGGGTTAACACCATCATGCAGCAGCAATGCAGAGCAGTGTGGGCTCTGGAAAGCCATCCAGTGAGCGTGGATTGGGGCTTTGAAGAAGTCCAAAGTGAGCAGTTCAACCCTGCAGCCCAAGCAGTGAGTGTACTGGCTGATGCATTTATTCCTGAGCCGTCTGCAGAGGCTTTGTATGTAAATAGAGTCTGAAGGGGGGTCAGAGTTCCCCCTTCTCCCACCCCCCAATGGTAAAAGCTTTCCTTAATTTCAGTAATTGCAAGCAAGTTGTCTCTAATTCACTCCCTTGGCATGGCTTTTTTTTTCAACCCCTTGAACCGTTCTGCATCTGGAAGGGCTGTGATGGAAGGCTCAGATCCAATTTCAGACTATCTAATGTAATTACACTCTGTAATCTGTTTCCCTCCTAACCCCCCCAGCCCTGGAAGCTGCTGTTTTCCTCCTGGAGGAATAGGAGACTTCATCAGCAGCGCAGCACGGAGCCCGCTTCTCATTTCCTACACGTTAGCAGCCACTGTGGAATGACTAATTGCTCCCAGATGACAAACCCCCTCCCTTCTGAACACAATGAACTTGGGCCTGGTTTGGAGCTGAGAACTGGAAAGCTTGTTGCCCACGGGTTCCCTGTGAGAGCCTCAGAGGGGGATGTACCTTTGAGCATTTTTACGGCAACTGTTTTGCAGGTTGAAGATTTATCAATGCCAAAAGCAGACGCCTCCACCACCTTCCCAAAAGCACCATGACCCAGTGTTTTACCTAGAGGAGCAAGAGTGAGAGTGAGCCAAAGGGGACTTTACAGTCTGCATCAGATAAGAGGGAAAGGTGCATTCTCAGCTAGGCAGGGAACACGAGACTCCAGTGCCCAGGCACCACGTCGCCGTGGACCGACAGTCAGCAGCAGCCTGTATCACATCTTTGCAGCCTATGGATATAAATGGAATGATTTATACCCATGTGGCTGTAATGCAATACAGTGGGTGATAGAACAGAGGAGAATAAACCCAGCTGCATCCAGCTGAAGGCGAGGCTGAATGCATCTGTGTGGCTTAAAGGTAAAAACCTTACGTGTGGTTGTCCTGAAACCCAGAAAAGTCAGAGTTTGGGATAAACATAGGATTGTTTATTATCTCTTATGAATCACAGTCGTGGAGGTAGCCAGCCAAGGCACTCAGGCAGTCAGAACCTTTTAACCCTTCAGATATTGGCATTTGTTTGATATAAAAGCTATACTAAATGGAATCGAAGATGATAATCTGTCTTTATTTTCCCTTGCATTTGAATTTTCATGCCTGTGTACCTGGTGTGCTCTGAGGGCTCTGACCCACAATGCAGCAGAGGACACTGGCTATCATGGTCTCTCTTTTTAGTTCTGCTCATTTGGCCCTGTTTCCTACCATCATCTCATTTTTTTTTGTTATTTTGTCTGCATTCCTCCTTCTTCCAGCTCAAGCACCACAAGCACACACAAATACAGATCTATTCCCTGCACTCAGTGCACACAGATGTTAGTTTCTCTACACAAACCCAACCTGCTTTTTACATTTTCTTGCTCCATCATCCAGCCAGCTGAGCTTTTGAATGAAAATTGGTTCATTTTTCCACGATAGCTCTTTACAACTCAATGCCAAGTTAAAATGATTGATAAGGAATCGATTATTTGATAGATGTCTTCAAAATAAAATCCACTGAAGGATGTCACCTTTCAGACTGACTCCTCTCTGGGTGTGAAACTGTACTTTTGGCAGGGACAATACCTGAAGGAATCTTTCTTCCCTGTCAAGAGTTTGGCTTCACTTGTCCAAGAAACAAAAGGAGGTCGTAGCTCTTTTGAGGGAGCCAACACCTTTGCTTTCCTTCCCCAAACCCTTGTTTAAGGGCCAGATAAGGATGATCCTGAATTCTGTGACTCACTGCTGATTCTCCCCGAGGATTTTAGTACACAGGCACGAAGTGATAAGCTCTTTCTTGGGCTACACAGCAGAGCCCCTGAGGCTGAGGAGTGTTAGAAATCATCACTCTGTGATACCCAAAGCACTCACCCAGGCGCAGCCTGTCCCGGGGGAACTCCCATTTACTGCTGTCGTAGGGAAGCCGGTCACACTGCTCGTCGAGAGGCATTTCCTCTGGATCCATTATAATGGACAGGTATCCTGTCTTAATATCTGTGGCATCAGGCTGAAAAAAAGGGTGTGGAGAAATTATTCACAGTGTTTACCCTGAAATCCTGACGGGAGAGAGCTGTCGTCTGCAAGAGTGAGTGCTGGCTGAGGAGCTCCCTGCATTCCAGACTTCAGAACCATGAACACATCCCTTCAGATTCCTGCCTGGTTTTTATTTTTTATAGCTGAGAAATCAATGTTTATGTATTTCTGCCACTCATAGGTGTTGGGAGGAGTCACAAATGAATGCTGCTAAGCACTCTGAGGACACAAAATCTATCGCTGCCTTCTACCTGTGTCTGCTGAAGGAAATCAGTGTTTTTCCAGGGGAACTCCCCCAGTTGTGCTTCCACTCTGGTGTTTTCACAGTGTTTTGTTTTGCAGGCTCGATTCTCCATAGTTATCCACTTCATGGCTATTGCTTATTACAGTTTAAAATCGATTGAAAGCTGGTGAAACCTGCTGCTGCTGATGTTGCTGAGTGAGAAATTGTGGCTTGGTGGGGCCTGCGAGCAGACTTGCACAGGTATAAAGTGTAACAGGAAATTCACTGTTGTCCACAACCCCAACAGACTGAGGTCAAGGAGGGAAACATGGATTTAATCACGGTATTTTCAATAGGAAGGGTAATTTTACTCAGGTATTGGGGATCAGCACTGGGACTGTAGTTTGGTGAGCTTCAGAGCAGAGAGCTGTGGTCGCCTTTCTGTTTGCTGTAGGTTTTAGGAAAAACAGACCTAAATTCCTTGGAATACTGAAACAACTTTTTTTGAGTCACAAATGGGGGTGAAATACCAGCAAGACTTTGAGACAAATTAAGCTGCATGGTTTGAGCTCATGTCTACAGCTAACAACTTGGGATCTTTCTTAAAACAGGGCCCCTTTTAGTGCCTGTGTTTCAGAGAAACCTCACTGGACAAGTGCAGAAATCAAACCCCTATTTTAGGGGATTTAGGATTTTTTTTTCAGTTTCCTAATCTTGCAAGCCAGTTGGACTCATAAAGAGAGAGGAGTCTGATTTTATGGTAGCATGGAAGTAGGTAGAAATCTCACAAGTACAAATATCTTGAGATGTCAAAAGACTATCAGCAGAAATCTTGGACTGACACTTTATAGGGACACTTTGCACAGTTTTTCTGCCATCTATCCCACACATTCAGCCCTAAACTCTGATGCTACACCTAAACTGGGCCCAATCCCAGCCCCTTTGTGCAACGTGGGAGCTCTCTTACTTTTCTCAGTTTCCGAATGAAGAGGGTCAGGAGCAGCCAGAAGAGGGTAGCAGCTAGGCCAGTGCAGACCAAAATGATGACTTCAATGTTGGACTTCTCCTCAGAACCTGTGGGTTAAATGTACAGTCAGATTTTAAACGTAGCCAAAGCCTATGACTGAACAAGAGTCCTCCTTGGTCCAACACAATCTGCTTGGCTTGGACCTCACCTTGTATTTTAATGAAGGCTGATGTGCTGTCCTGGCCCATGTCGTTGGAGGCCTTGCATTCATAGAGACCTTCATCATCCTTCTTCACTCGCTCGATCACCAGGGTGTTATTTTCCATGGAAATTCCTGTTGTAAGGGATTTTGGTTAATGCTATCACAACAACCTACCTGCCTACAAATGCTTTTAGGAGACAGGGAACTGAAAGTCAGCTCCCACCCACGCAGGCCTTGTACACACTGTTCTGAGGAGGTGTTTTAACACCATGCTCCTCATTGTGGTCTGGCAACAACCTTTCCCTGATGTTCTTCTCCTCAATAGCTGTGCAAATTGCTTGGGGATCATTTAACCAACAGCAAGTGTGGCTGTTTGTTTATTGTCAGCAGACAGAGCCTGAGAAAACTTCTGTGGAAGTCAGTGAAGTGATGGGTTTTCTGGTAGCAATGAGATACACTGGGGAAAAAAAAGAGAACTCAGCAAAATTATTGGAGAAAGCCAATGTCTTGGGGGCTGTGGGAAGTGACAGGAGTTGTAGCACGTGGAACATGGAAATCTTGTTGTGCACATCCCTAGAAAAATCACTGTGTGGAGCCACCCTGGACTGACAGGCAGCAGGGGCTAGAGGTGGAGTGGGAAGAGGGAGGTTGCCTAGATATGACCTACAAGAGGCTTTTCTACATTAAATTTTTCTGATCAGTTTTCCACATCTGATTTGTGGCACAAAAGGGAGAACTCATCTGGGATGAGGGATGCATCTGGGGCAGAAATAGGGAAACAGGTCAGGCTTTGAATCCAAAAGGGAAGGACATTTTGAGTTTCTGGGTGTTCTGCCTGTGAGTCTGTTGTTGTTAACAAGAGTACTGCACGTAACTTGCCACAGACTGTGCTGAAATATTTACCCTGAGGTGTTTCTTCCAAATATTTTATTTATGTTTCCATTGGTTGGATGAGTTACATGCTTGTCCCTCTAGAATTATTTATAAAATTTCAGTAGCAATAAAGAGTTTCTCTCAGAACAGTCTGATCTGAATTATGGATGATCCCAGATTTCCTACCTAGTCCAAGATGCAAAATTAAAGTCACAGGACCAGCTACTGCCATGGGATTTTCTGTGATTTATAGGAGATGTCAGGTCAGAGAGCTGAGAAGCTCTCAGGTGCTCAGGTGCTCTGGTGCTCTGGACCAGCTGAGCTGAGAGCACGATCTCATCACTGTGCTGTGGGAGGTGAAGGAGGGATGTGTCATCTGCTGTAGCATGGCCTGGACCCCACTGTTGGGTGACTGCCACAGCATGCTGCAGCATCAGCCTCCACAGCTCCTGGCAGGAGGCTGGAGCCAGGAGGGGTTGGGCTCTTCTCCCAAGGAACAAGAGATGGGCCAAGAGAAAACAGCCTCAAGTTGCCCCAGGGGAGGTTGAGGTTGTCCCTGAGGAACAATTTCTTGCCCTGGAGGGTTGCCCAGGGCTGTGCCAGGCTGCCCAGGGCAGGGGTGGAGTCCCCACCCCTGGAGGGGTTCCCAAGCCGTGGAGCTGTGGGGAGAGGGACACGGGGCAGTGGGGACCTGGCAGGGCTGGGGTAATGGATGGCCCCAATGATCTTAGAGGGCTCTTCCAACCCAAACAATCCTATGATTCTGCTCGAGCACATCTGACAGCTCAGGCCTGTCTTTCCAGACAAGCAGGTGCACTCCCTGCCCCAGTGTCTGACACAGGGCTGACCCTGCAGAGGCCCACACAAGGTGAGCTGTGTAGGCAGGCCGTGGGGTGCAGCCACTTGGCAGCTTTGACCTCCAAGCCCAAGCTGGAGACTGCCACAGTGGTCTGAGCCGTTTGGATTTGTGTCCTGAGGTCGTGTGTTCCACCCTGACTCAGCTGTGGTGGCCGTGGAGCTGTAGGTGGAGTTGTAGGTCCTATATTTGCACCCAACCTGTGCAGCCATTACCCCGTGTCACACAGGAGACCACCACCAGCAGCTTGGGAAGCAGGCAGGCTCACCTGATGCTGCTGAAATGGGGTAGCCATTCTTCCTCCAGGTGATCTGAGGGTCTGGGGTTCCACTGACTTTGCACTCCAGCACGATCTTGCCGCTGATGTTGACCTCCAGGTCTGTCAGGTTTTGTATCACATAGGGGGCTGCCTTTGCTGCAGTCACAAAGGAGAACAGTGCACTGTAAGTTTTCAGGAGGTACCTCCCTCTGCTCTGCCACCTTCTCTCCTTTGGCCTCCTGCATGGCCTCTCTAGGCCCAGGTCTGTCAGGTTTTGTATCACATAGGGGGCTGCCTTTGCTGCAGTCACAAAGGAGAACAGTGCACTGTAAGTTTACCTCCCTCTGCTCTGCCACATTCTCTCCTTTGGCCACCTGCATGGCCTCTCTAGGCTGGAAGTGGCAAAGATTTGGTAGGAGAAATCCCCCAGGAGATGATGGGAGGAGTGCGTGAGTTCACTTGGTTTATTCTCCAACTGTCTAAGCTTAGATTCAGCTTCAGCTCAAACCTCCCTGAGTTTCTCACCCTCTGAAGAAAACAGGACAGTGAGTGGGTAGAGAGAATGCAGAGTGAATACAAAAAAAGAGAGGAGGAGGCAAAGAGGAAACACATCTAAGGATTTTGTGTCCTCCATCAGGAGTGCAGTTATCTGCTTACTACAAAGCATGTTAACCTCCACTTTGTGTTCATTTCTAGAAGGTACAGGAAAGCCATGAATAAAATCACAAGCACAGCATAAAAAATATGTAAAACCTCCAATAAGGTCAGTAGCTGATGGGTGTTAGGACATCTAAAAGACCTTTTTTGTACACGGGAAGGGGGGCTGGTTTGGAGGGGCACGTTCTCCAGAAAAATTGCCTCTGTGACATGTGCCAGGGTGAGATTCCTTCCCTTCCTCCTCCCTTGAGGAAGAGGCAGGAGCTTGTGCCATTTCTTAAACTAAATCACCTCCCACAGAGGTGCTGCCTGGGTGAGCATCTCCTGGCACAGAGCAGGACAAAGTGCTTGTGGCAGCAGAGATGTCCCTCTCTGTCAGTGATGTTAAGTGGAGAAGCCAATCTGAAAATCACTAATTCAAGTTCTGAGGGACTCTTCTGCACCCTGGCTTTTGTCTGTTTATTTCCATTCTACTTCATTTGTCTGCTTTGCTTTTTTCTGCACCCGTTGGAAGATAGGTAATAAATTCCCTTTTTCCAGCAGCACTTTTGTGGCTGAGAAGGCTTAGAGCTGGTCACTCACTTTCTTCACTGTGAAGCAGAAGAAATGGCACTAATTATCAGTGAGTTTCCACTGGAAGAAGTGCCCTGGCCCTTATAGTCACAAAGCCAAAGAAGCCAGGCTTTGGGCCATGGAGTGTTCCTATTTTTATGAAAATAATATAAAAGAATTGGAGGATTTGGTAGAAGTAAGAAAATATTGTTATTCCAACGGAGTGCATCCCACTTACTCAGAATAAAAGGTACATGTCACTTGATTTTACACTTGACCAGTGACATTGGTGGTTACATCTGCTGGGTCCAAATCTGTTCAGGTATCTATCTCATCCTGGCAGCTGGAAGGGAGTGGAATCTTCTACCAAAGTCATACCCATCTAGAGTGACAGGCCCAAATGAGGATTGTGCTGTTGGTAGCATGCTGGGTGATGCCTTTTCCCCTGGGTCAACACTGAATCTGCACCCAGCATGGAGTCAGGAAGGTAAAATGCAGCTAAAATCACCTGTATGCACCAGGCAAATATTTCATACAACCCCAGCAGTGGCTGGATGAGCAAATAGATATGGCTGGGTGTCAACCAATGCCAAAAAAAAACCCGAAACCACAGCACAAAGTCGCTCTTAGGACAGTCCCTGAGAAAAGCTGAGCACCTGCTGCCTGAGAAGGTGTCCAGGGGGGCAGCAGATGCAGGACCCACCTCGGACGAGGAGCTGGGTGTGCTGCTCCAGCGTGTCCGTGCTGTTGTGCTGGTTCTGGGCTCTGCACCTGTAGAGGCCACTCTGGTCCTTGGTGACGTTGGCCATGACCAAGGTCAAGGAGATGGAGTAGTTGTCAGTCCTCCTGATGAGGGTGCCACCAAGGGCTGCCTCTGAGGAGGGGGAGGACCAGGCCAGGTGGCTGTAGATGTACTTGGAGGCCCGGCAGGTCAGCTTGACCTCATTCCCCACGATGGTTGTGACTTGGGGCTCTGTCTGCAACCCAAACGGCACATCTAGGAGGAAAGGGAAACGTGCTTCCAATTAAGTCATCCCTGAGGAGCTCTTTGGCTGCTCGTTTGCAACTGGATGGTCAAATTTCAAAGACCAGCCCTAACGAAATGAGACATATTTAATGAGAGCCTTATTTGCTTGTGAATGAAGTGTCCCAGTGCTGACCTGTGGTCATTTGGCCCTCAGCATTCTAATCATTAAGTTTTCAAGTAATGAATTGGAAGTTTATATCTAGAAGTAGCTAATGGACTAAGAGTTTAATCAAGAGAGGCTGCTATCCAGGTAGGCAAAGGGATTCCTGAGCTCTTCTCTCTGCAATCAGCACTTGGAAGAATAATTGCATAAGAATAGAGAAACCTGTTCCTGTTTTTCAGCAGTAACACTCTCTCTTCACCACTGAACAGTCTTCCCAATTCTTATTTCAACTGTGCCAATATGTTTTTTTACCTCACAGGTGCCTTGGTGGATATTCACTTGATCACTGAGTGGTTTAACTGATCTAACAGTGTGTAAATTCTTGAGGCCTTTATATGTAGCACAGAAATGATCTGAGACATGAGTCCAACCTACCCACAAAAGAATAAGCTGGGTTTTGCTCTGTTTTTAGTAACTTTTCACTCCAGAAAAAAAATAATCAATTTTCCTGAAGTGACAACCTGAATCCATTTAAGACAAGGAATTTCTTGTCCTATTTTTTAAGAAATTTTTTAAGAATCTTGGCCTTTATATGTAGCACAGAAATGATCTGAGACATGAGTCCAACCTACCCACAAAAGAATAAGCTGGGTTTTGCTCTGTTTTTAGTAACTTTTCACTCCAGAAAAAAAAAATAATAAATTTTCCTGAAGTGGCGACCTGAATCTGGTTAAGACAAGGAATTTCTTGTCTTATTTTTTAAGAAATTTTTAAAGAATCTTGTCTTATTAATTAAGGTCAGGAGTTTCAAGCAGCTGAGGGTTATGAGGAATCCCTTATAAATTTTAGCACGTGTGGTGCAGGTCCAGGACACTTTGGGAGGACTTGGTCTGGTTTATCTTCTACACACAAACACTGTTGGCAATAAATCTGATAGATTGTTGCTTTGGTACCAAGCTGTTAGTAAGATGCCTTCTCAAGCTTGGATGAAATGGATGGTACTTGGAGGAGGACAGAAGTTAAAGGGGAGCAAGTTTGCATTGCACTTGCAGTCTGACAAACTCCACATGGGGGCTGGAATTTGGCCAGGGGCTTACCCTGCAAACTCTTCCAAAAAGTCCTGCTGAAACTGGAGTTGAGCATAAACAGCAAAGGCTGTTGAAATAACCAATCTGCCTTATAATAAACCATATATTGTATAAAACACAGAGCCCTGAAGGAGCTTTCAGATATGATTGAAAGTCTCTCTTCTTCACAAGTGTTCTGGAATAGAACCAGTAAACTTTGCTTCATGGGTTTAAAAGACTGGCATCAGAAATATTTTACTAAAGATCCAAAAAGAGAAGAGACACCTCAGGCCACAGCTGTGAAAATTGTTGATTTTCTTTTCTCTCCTTTTCATGAAATTTTGGTTTACTTTGTGCAGTGTTTTGCTAGGCTCATTGCTCTCTTTCTTGCTTGGTGCTAGCCATACACTCAGGCTGACTGGTGTAAGACATCCATTCTTCACATCCAGAGTCCTGTGCTTCCAACAGCTCAAGATGATGCTTATCAAAAAGGAGAGAAAGTCTGAGGCCAGCAGAACTTCTCTAAACAAGAAGAAATAAGGTCCAGTGAAAACACTGGGCTGTGGGATGAGGAACATCTCAGCATCCCCTGAGTCTGCCAACCCAAGCCAGGGAAGACGTGCAGTTTTAACTTGCCCTTTTCTTAGTCTCTCTTCCAAGCACTTGCTAATTGCTCCTGCAGCAGTTGTAGTGCCAGGGGAGGAAATGTGGCATCTCTGGGGCTGAGGCACTGGCTGGGGTGTGGCAGTGGCAGCGTGGGCTGGAGCACCCACAGATCTCTGACATCTTCGTGCAAGCTCCCAATGAATCTGATCTATTCATTTCTAAGCCCTTAAGCCATGAGGGATGCTCAATAGTTTCACCTTGTGCTGGACTTCACCACTGCAGGGTCTTTTCTACCCACTTAACATTCTGGGAGCAGAGGGCTGGCTCATTTTTCTCATCATTTCTTCTACTGACCTTTTTTATTTAGCTTTTAAGAGTATTTTTAGCTGGAACCTGTGGTATTCTCTTCCATCTTGTTAGCCTTTCCAGAAGCTCTTCTTTCAGCTCCAATAGAATATTCATTGATTTACATTACAGTAGAAGGAAAAAAAGGGGAGGGGGGAATCTTGCTTGCTCTCTTGCTCTCTTTTCTCCTCCTACCTGGATTATCTGGGGAGTAACTGCAGCTTTGAGAGCACATTATAAGTCAGTTCATCTCTTAGACTACTTTGCTTACACAATCTTGAACCTGAGCAGTCATTAACTTCCTCTCTCTGAACAGATACAGTGTTTTATAAGACTCCTAATAAGTTGGCTTAAAAGAATGCACCATGGGGCCTTTTCTCTTTTATCAGCAGTCACCAAACATTTGTCTTTCATATTGTATTACAGTGTAGTAGCTGTGAATTTCTCTCTCCCCTGTGTGGGATTCCATGGCAAAATAGGGAAATGAGCCATTGGGGGAAGGTAAAAAGTCAGCATAAATCAAAAGAAAGTCTGGCTCCATTTGTATTTACAAGGAATTAATTGGTTTTAATTTCCTGTGCTTTGCACAATAATCTGTGTAATTCAAAACTTCTGCTCTTTCCCAAATTCCATCCCTGTGCCTGTCGGGGTGGGGGGGTTGCCAGCAGGCATGTGAGTGGAGGGAGAGTGAGGAAAAGCAAGGGTGAGCCCTGGCCTCTGAAACAGCACAGGGCTTCTCAGGAATCCTGTAAACATGTCAGGAATAAGCAAATGGAGAGTGGCAAGCCGTGGTGGAACAGCCCAGTTCATACATTGTTCTAACATCTGATAGCAGATTTTTATCTCCCGTTTGAAATATAATATTTTCTTTCTGGTAGAAATCTTTAACTCCATTTTTCAGAGGTTTTGCAATCAGATAAACCCTTGGAAAAGGGCTTTTCTTGTTATTTGTTATTCTTATCATAATTCGTTTGTATTCCAAGAACATTCAGAGATTTCATATGGGTGGGAACTCATTTTGTTGTATGTAGCACAATCATCCAGAGGCTAGAATTTGATTTACTGTGGGCCTACAGTAATATAGAGTTGCCCTTTCCAAGGTGCAGACCAGAGATTAGAAGGTAAATAATAGTTGTTCATGGCAGTGAATGCTGCCAGGAGACATCAGGTCAGCTTTTCAGTGCACGAGGAAGTCAGCCTTGAGTGTCCTTTGGGGTGGAGCTGCTGGTGGGCAACGGTGGGAAGCAGCTCTGAGCATCTGATGGCCTCTGCCCATGGCAAAAAAGTCACCTGCCTTAAATGGGAACACTGGTGTCAAAACTGGGGGAGGCAAGGGAGAGGTGTTGTTTCCACAAAGAATCAGTGAAAAGGATTTACACACACAAAAATGAAATATGGGAGTAAGAGTTAGGCCAAGGGATGGTGGGTAACCCAGCTCCTGCTTTGCTGAGGAGGTTTCTGCTGCCAGGAACAGCTTTGGGGGAGCTTCAGTGGGACACCAGTGAGGACATGTGCAGGAGGAGCACAGAGAGGCTTCAGGGCTGTCACTGAGTGATAAGATTCCTCATCACGTTGGTCGCCTTATATGGTTTGATTTCAGCGTGACCCCCAAGCCCTGCTGACCCTTCTGATTCTGCTGGCAAAGAAATGATTTAAAAATAGCCAGCAGTGCTATTTCCAGTGTCTGTGGGAGTTTTGGGGGGGTCTGTGGTGGAAGAACAACATGGCTGTGGACATGAGTCAACTGGGGTAAACAAATGTTTCAGGAATGAGTGTGGTGGTGATGGAAATTCCAGGCTGAAGGAAGGCATGGCTCCAGCAAGCAAGTGCAGCCTGGGGAACACCTGACACAGTTCTCCTCTACCATTCTCCCATGTCCTGACAAAACATTTCAAGCCTGACCTAGTGGAACAGGTTTTTGAGTGAAGAAGAGAGTTTAGCCTCTGTAGCATCGTCAGATTTCTGACCAGGGAGACATCAATTAAGCTCAATTCAGCCAAAATGTTTGAGAGCAGCTCAGGATCCAGCAGCATGTTTGCTGTAGCATCGTCAGATTTCTGACCAGGGAGACATCAATTAAGCTCAATTCAGCCAAAATGTTTGAGAGCAGCTCAGGATCCAGCAGCGTGTTTGGTAGGAGATAATGGGAGAGCAGGTCTCTAAAATCAACACGTGACTGAGTTCATTGTGGAGTCCCACAGCTATCAGCTGTTTTGCAGAGAACAGAGCACTTCCAAGTGCTATGAATATGGGCTAGACATTGTCCTAAAGGCCCACACATCACTTGGGTCCTCTCAGACTCTAACTCAGCCTCTCTCTCAGCTATTAAGTTCAATCTGCATAAAATTAATCAGCCCAGCAATGGTAAAGTGACCAGCTTTTGGACTCTTCCTGTTTGGTACCTCACAAACTGGCCTTGGACTTCCCTCCAACACTGAGACTAGAGGTGAGACTATCCTGGCAGTCACTTTTTCTCCTCTGAGTGCACCCAGTAGAAGACAATGCTTTTGTTTTTAGATCTGTGGGGCAGACCTTCCACAGCAGCCTGGCCACTAGCTGGAGTAACACGCATTACTCAGCAGAGGACCATCATGGAAAGAAACCCAGCAGCAGGTCACTCTGCTGCTATTTTGTCCCTGCAACATAACCTATTTCAGGATGGCCACATTTAGAAAGATTTCATCTATTTCTAATTCCTAAACACCACTATTTTTAAACACAGCACTTAAAAAAAGTCTGTCGTGCTCGTTCAGCATCTGTCTCCTTCCCAGAACAGCCCAGACTCACCATCTTTTCCTCACAGGCAAGAATCTGTCTTGCCAAGACCTCTTGACCTCCTGGTCTGTTTTGGTGGAAACATTTCCACCGTAACTTCTGTCAGTGATTTTGTCCACTGATTCATTTCCTTCATAATTAAAATGACATGATTACAACGTTTGTGTCTCAAAACATTGCTGGAATGATCTTCAAATAAAAAAATTTGAAATATTAGCTCCCTGTGGGGGGGAAAAAGCCTTACATAACTTTATTGCTAAAATAAAACCTAGTTGTGAAAGGTGCGTGGATGGATTTAACCCTTTGAATCTGATCTTAGCCTAGTTGCTTATTGAGTTGCTGCAGCATTGGTTTGGGTCACCAAGGATTAAAAAGTACTGTGACTATCTTGGGAACATACAGCTTTGAGGAACTCATCCAAACATAAGAGCTGGCAGAATTCAGAGCAGGAACAAACCCACATCAGACTCAGCACTTGGAAGTGGTGTAGTATAAAATGAATAACTAGTCTTCAGCCTGCCTCAGATATCTTGAGGACCTCTTATGTCTGAGCTGTAGCTCCCAAAAGTGCACCTTGAAGGGCTTTTTCCTAAGTAAATAAGAGTTAGGGCTTTAGAAAATATGTTTTGGAGGCTTCAACATGTTCCTGTCTCCATAAAGCATTGGAGTAGTACAAAAAGGTTGCAAATTGAGGTGAAATCTTTCCCCTGTGTGGCACCAGTGTCGTTATTGTTGGAGATTTTTCATATTAGCACTTCTGTGTAATAAGAATGGTAGCAATGATTAGAGAGCCCTTTTTTGGATTTGAAATGTGCTCAATTACTTTTGAGAGATGAATTTGAACAACACAGGGCACAAGAGAGGCAGAGGAGTGCTGGGCACTGCCACGAGCCAGCTTCACCCTCAGAACTTGCTTCATGGGGAAGAAACCAAGTAGTAAGAATCAGACATTCACCTTCCAGGACACTTCTGCACTTTTTGTTCTGAAAATGGTTATTTTGAGGCAAATTCTACCAGCCAACATCCACTCATCCAGAAAGTGAACACAGAAATGATTCAGTTTGTTCTGGTTAAGCATTTGAAGAAGGCTGTCCTCAGACTCTTCTCTTTTTTTAAGCTCCCATCTTTCCTACAAGCATTATGTAGGTCTTGATCTCACTACTGAAGAATTTCTGTGTTGAAAGGTTAGGCAGATATTTGTTTGGATTTGTGTTCTTTGGAGAAATAGCATGTCCACCTCCTCCCTCCTTAAAGTCCACTGGAAAGGCTAATTGCTCGGGCAGGGATCCAACATCACAACAACTCCCAGTGGTATCAGCCCTGGATTAGGGCTGGATATTGGCCTTGCTCACCTTTGCTATGTCTGCTGACTTAATTGGAGACCAACCATTCTCCTGAGTCAGGGAGAGGCTGCAGGCATTTGGAAGACAGCAGAGGACATAGCTTTGGACAGAGGTTTCATGAGGACAGCACTCACATGTCATGAGTGTTGCTCTAAGACACAGGCAGCCAGACTCAGGGCTTGCATCTGCAGCTTGAAAAGGGCAAGAGGGGCATCAGGCTTGATATCAGACATGCCAAACCCTTTGGTGCTCTGAGGCAGGAGCCAACCTTGCATGTGGTGAAGAGCTTGGGACTGGGTCACTGGGAGTGCTCTGAAAACACAACATGAAGGGATTCACAGAAGTTTTAAGGAGCACTCCCCAGTGCTGGAAAACTTTAAGGTAAATCAGACCATCAGCATCTCTTTTTTGTGCAGTGTGTGTTGTTACCTGAGACGTAGAACTCGATGCTCCTCTCGTCTGTGCCCACCTTGTTTGAAGCCAGGCAGTAGTAGACTCCTGAGGCACTGCTGTTTTCCATAGTCAGGGTGCTCACAATCTGCCAAGCAAAGGGAGAAGAAAAGGCTCTGAGTGTAGTGTAGGCTGAGCAGAGAGGCTTCAGAGTATAAATATATGTTTTATGGTACAACAGTAGTTAACAAAGGAGTTTCCAGTGCTGAGTGAAGCTCACAGACAAAGGCTTCTCTGAGGTTTTTGGTCTCTCACCTCATATCACCTCAGCCCCAGTTAATTCTCTTCCCTCCTCATTCCTAAACCTTCCCCTTCTTTTCTTCCTGTCTCCACCGTGAAAAACAGGGTTCCCCTCTGACACACTGCTGAGGTCCTTGTGTGACAAGATCAGGAAAAAGCTGAAGTGAAGGACCTGGAAGATTCACCTCAGACCCTGGAAATGAGCCCCACATCCACCTGCTTTCTTCTCTGCTTCTCAGTTATGGCTTTGGTGGGTAACAGGACCCCCCTGTTTGCATGGGAAGAGGGTCATTCATGTGGACGTGGTCTAAAGAACACTGCAGGATTTTGCTTTGCTCTGCTGTAAGGGAGGATCATGAAGGAGAAGGAAGGAACACTTCTCAGCTTCACAACACAGAGAAGGGCAGTGGATCAGTTACTCATGGGGCTGAACTCAGACACGTTCTTCAGAACTTGTGTTCCTTCAGCATCCTACACCCCTGTTTCTGTTCAGGGGCTTCTTCCTGAGGAGCTGGCCATACAGCACCCCCCTGTCTCTGTCATGATGCAACATCACAAGCTCATGGAGCAGGTTCATGGCTCTAATTATTTCTAGTAGCAAGCAAGCAGGGTCTAACCCACCAAGACAGAGATGTTCTTGCAAGATTACTTCACTTCCCCTGCAGCCATTCACCTGAGGAGCTCTGAGCCCTCACATTTGGAACAAATATCACTTTCTTTGCCATCCTCTCTATGGACTTTGAGAATCAAAACTTATAACACCCTCTGGCCTTTTGTCCTTATCTCCAGAGAGCGCTTTGAAGTGCACAAAAGCATCTCTGGACTTTCTTTTTAATATCCTAAACTAAACTCACACAAGACATTCCTCTGCTCCTCATAAAGCTGCACCACGAATTTGTCTGTAGCTGTGTGGGATGTATTTTCAGAGAGTTATTTAAGATTTTCTGAGCTTTGGCACTTTATTAGGGAAATGAGTTTCAAAGGTTTTGATCCCTTGTGCATTTTACATTTTAATGGGGAACATTTTCAGCAGAATAATGGGTAAGAGGAAAAATATCTACTTGTCATGGGCACCAAACACAGCAACTAACCAAGAAGAGGAACAAACCACATTTAGGGGTGAAAAGAGGAGACCAGTAAACCCAGCTCCCTCTGGTGTCCACCAAAGAAAGAGCTGCACAGTTCTCCTTTATTCCTGATGTGAAAATAGCTCTAAGTTGGATATAAATTCACCCAGAGCAGCAGTCTGCTCCTCCTCCCTGCAGCAGTGGGCCCAATGCCACAGGTTATTACCAAGCACATGTTCAGAGCACTACCCCTGGCTTGGAGCAGGAGACACTGGCCTTTGAATTGCTGCTGAATCAGGACCAAGCTCTTTCTCCTCATGTTTACTGGATCTTAGAATTTTGTATTTGGGAATAGAAAAAGCCCTTATAAATGTAGGTGCTGAGGACAGAAGGGGATAAATTTGGACAGCTATTTAGCAGCTATTAGTCTTGCTAAGTGGCAGCTCTAGATGGGAAGTTGAGGATAATGCTGTAGAGCCAGTTAAAATCATAAAGGGGAATGTAATCCCCCAGTTTGGACTATATCCAAGGTGTTAGGGCTGACACTGTGGCTCTCCTGAAAACTGATGCAATGCCTCAAGCTGCATTTGGTGGCCCAGAGGCAAATGCACAGGTACACTCAGGAACACACACACATCCTAACACCTCCAACTACACAAGCCAAGAAAAGCCTGACATGGTAATGGGAAAACAAAACAAAGCAAATAACTCTACTGCAGAGACCTCATCTTAGCTGCTTCCATTGTGTCTAAATGTGACAGTGAAAAAGGTGTTAAAATGATGGTAGGAAAAAATCTGGGGACTAGTTAGTGAGAAAAATCCCTGAGATTAGGAGTCCAGTTGTCTTTCCAGCATCTTAAACAAAATCCTCAGCTGCCAAACTAACCTAACCCTGGTTTAGTTCTCAACAGAGTGATACTATACCAAAGGGCATCCAAATCCTCCTTCCTTCTGTAAGACCACATAGATTTGTCTTTCAGGACCCTGCAAGAAACATTTAGGAAGCCAGCAGCAGCATCTGCTTTTTGAAGTAGCTGTAGATCAAGGAGATCCCATTGAAACCAGTCAAGGAGATCCCATTGAAACATAACCCCTCTTAACCCAGACATTCAACCCCATAATATTCACAGTGCTGATGTTTTGGCAGTCGTTCATCACCTGCCACTGTAGGCAACCCAAGCTAAACAAACTTCACCACGTGGAATGGATCTGTACTTGGTCACAGTGGCAGGCTACAAGGATGTTGTTCTTCTGAATGCCACCCCTCCATTTTCAATGCAACTTTCATTTCAAGGAAAGTTTGCAAAAAGAAGCTGAGTGAGAAAATAATTTGAACTCCAGCAACCAAACACAGGAATCTTTTCCCATTATTAACAGTGAAAACTGTTAACAGGCTCCTCTCAGTGAGGTGGCACCGTCCCAGCATTTGAGGACCTTTAGTAGAGAGTGGAAAAAATGCTGAGGGGATAATCTACTTTGTGGGCTTAGTCCATGCACCTGGCAAAGTGTTTTCTATTCCTGGAATCAGAGCCAAGACAGAGGAGTTTGAGACATGTTGGTGTTTGCCACATCAAGACTCATGAAATCACAGAAAGAACTTAACTGCTGGTGGTCTCCTCTCTGACCTCTTACTCCAAGCAGGGCTCCCATCAAAGCTGTCTCTCATGTCTTCCACCCAGAAACCTCTGCTCCCTGACAGAGCACTGCACCTTCTCCTCAGCCTAAATAATGATGCTGATGTGAAATCTGAAATTGCCTTGAAGCTTTGTCTCTCTCCAGTGAAACTGCTGTTGGTGATGGATTTACAGCCTGGGAGTTTGCACTTTTTACTTCACCTTCTTCTCCATGTCCTAGAGTCAAGAGCAGCTCAAGGTAAATGAGACATTAACCCCTGGCAGGGTACCTGACCACATGTGGCATCACAGACTCTGTGGCTGTCCAGTCCTAAGCTTCTGTGCAGGTTGTGCTGGAAATGATGGTAATTACCAACAAATTATTGGTGTGGGATGTCTAGAGATCTTCCTAGTGGGAGCTGGACCAAGATCCTCTGAGTTCACCTACCAAACACCAGCCCTGGGACCAGGTTTGACTGCCTGTGTTGGATTTGGAAGTGAAGGGCTCCCTTTCCTATTACCTAACCTAATGGCCACCCAATCCTACGAGCCCAAAGAAAGGATTATTAGCCAGTAAATAATTGCTATAAAAGCATAAACTAAGTTTAAAACTCAATAAGAAAAGAAAGAAAATTACCAATCTCTGAAGAACAGCCACGACAAGTAAATGGACATTGCTGCTGGGAAAACTCACACTGGAATAGTTCAACAGAGTCCATATGTCTTACACTGCAATGCTCCTGGGCTGATAAAGCCAAACTATTTTAGAAACAGCCAAATCACATTCCACAGCCATGTACCATGAGTGTTTCAAGACATCTCGTAGTAAGGACAGAGCAGCAAGGCATTTTTTAAAGCTGGAACCAGCGTGAATTAATCTCTCTTGTTATTCCTTGCCTTTTCTTTCCTTTGTCTAATCCCTCCCTCCAATGGCTTTTGTTAACAGTCCTTCTCTCTTTCACTTCGTTAGCTCTGTGTGGGCGAGGATGAGGAGTAGAAAACGTGGGTGGAAAACTTCTCAGCTGTCTGTCTCTGGCAGAGCTGGGGTGGAGGTGGCTGGAGATGAAATTATAGGAACTTCACCAGAGACCTCACAAAGGAAATATTCCACTAGCTCCCAGTCCATCTACTTGAATGGCACAGAATAACACTTATTTTTATAGCCTGACAATTCTGAGCCATGAGTTTGGTTCATTCATTCAAAACACCCTAAAGGGTGGACTAAAGATGAGTGAGAGGAGAAGTCTGAGTCGAGTGAGAGCTCGCAGGGTTTGCTCTCTTCTCTGGCAGTGGATGTTCCTCTCCTGGTACACTGAGAACAATCACTGCTGTCCTCACAGTGTGGCAGAGCTGGTGGTGGTACTGTGTGCTCAGGAAAGGTGCTGGACAGGACAGGAAGCTGGGGAGAGGCAGAGGTCTGAGGTGGTTCTGGAGGAACTGGTGTAGATTTCTAGTAGGGATGGACTGATCTCTCTGACTGTAGGGCAGGTGAGTAGGTGCTGGCTGGTTGTGAGGAGTTACCACCCTTTTGCTTCTTCCTTTTGCTTCTTCCTCACTCCCAGTGTTTGCAGCTCATAAGTTTCAGAGGGCAGGGAAGGCAGAGGACCATTTATGTCCCTGCTGCTCCCCAGGCTCTCCCAAGACGACCTACCAAGGACAGTGGAGTAGTCCACGTGCTGCTGTGCTTGGGTAGTGCCTGAACCATCCAGACCCTCCCAGGGTGGATGCTCTGTTCAGAACCCAGGTCCCTGACTGTTCACCTTCCCCTGCCAGAGCCTGCCAAGGCTGGTGGGAGCTCCCTGCAGCAGGCACCCACACAGGGGGCAGATTCAAACAGCCCTGCTGAGTTCCTCACCTACTTTTCACCCAATGCAGTCCACTACTCTGATGTCTTTTTATTCCTTCAGGAGGATTAAACCTGGTATTTTGGGGTAATTTTTTTGAGGGGTTATGAATTTCATCAGCAAAAGAGATGTCTGAGTTTCACTGCAGAAACATCCATGTGGCCAGGCCCCTCTCAGAACTACATGAGAGAAAGAAAAGAGATGAAAAGAACCCTGCAATGAGGACTGATGTATGGATCTCACTGTTCTTTTCTGCTGTGTCCAGTTCTCCCAAGCTCAGACCCCTATGTTTACTAACAGAAAAGAAAACAAAATAGCCACCTAGCTCCATGCAACCTGAAGAGGAGATTCAGGTAATTGATGCAGTCGTGGGTGTGTTGTTTGGTGTTAAAAAGCAGTCTGGAGAGGTAGCTGCACAGGAGTTTAAATCACAAAGTGGAAAGTTCAATATTCACTCAAAACCACTGGAAAAATTAAACTAGCACCATGCAATTGCCTCAAAGATGATTTGACCAAAACTTCAGTGAGGTACTTCATAGTGTTAACAATAACCACAGGCTTCACTTGGCCTGTAGGAGACAGGAGGGGGGGTGGGAAATCACTTCTCTATCTCTGAATAATAATGGAATGATCGTTATGGTGATGACAAGAGACCTCAATTTTATGTGTCACTTTTGTCAACTAGTTATCAAAGATCTCGATGGGATCAAAAGTCTCATCAAGCATCAGTGATCTGCTGGAAAAATCCTTGCCTGCTGCCCTGCAAGCCTGCTTTGGAGCAAGACTTTGGCTCTGGTCATTTCTGGGGGTTTGTGCCCATCTTCTTAGTTGTGTAAATGCATTTTTTTGTGTGTGGCTGAACCAGGAGGTATTGCTGTGCACCCTCAGTGAGCTTGCTGGTGATACAGAGCTGGGCAGGAGTGTAGATAAGCTTGAGGGTAGGGAGGCTCTTCAGAGGGATCTGCACCCAGGGAGGTTTAGGCTGGATCTGAGGAAAAACTTCTTCATGGAAAGGGTTATCAAGCATTGGAACAGGCTGCCCAGGGCAGTGGTGAGTCCCCATCCCTGGAGGTATCTAAAAGACATGTAGGTGAGGTGCTGAGGAGCTTCTGTTTAGTGGTGGACTTGGTACTGTTGAGTTAAGAGTTGGACTTGGTGGTCTTAAAGGTCTTTTCCAAGTGAAATGATTCTGTGATTCTGTGGTCTTTATTATTTCATCTGGCTGGTCAATGCAGATGAATTACTTGCTAGGACATGGTGGGAATGAATTGGGCTGTTTCCTGTCTGTTCCATGTCTGGTGGGAATAATGACTGATAAAATACAAGGAAAAGTCTGGAGGCTCTTAGCTTTCATCAGTGTCTTTTTTGAATTATATTCTATTATCTAAAGACTTTACTTAATACAGATAACCTTGGACTTCAGGAAGGGGTAAGGAGAGGAATTGTCTGCTAATGTAAGCAGGGAGACAGAGTGCTGAAACCTGAGATTCATAAAATCTAGTTATATTGATTTGCATAAATCTTAATCAGGACATGAAAATTATTAGGAAACACCTCAGGATGTGTTTTCAACCAGTGGATCAGCAGGAGGTGAAAATAATGAATGTACTATAAATTGTAAAATTATGTAACTTGTACAGAAGTATTTTTATGAAACTTTAATAATGAAATATGTCAAAGCTTAAGTTAAAGGGCTGTAGGCTGAGCTTTTGAAGACGTCTCAAAATGAACAGTTCAGGGTGCCTGGAGTCTATAGAAAGAGCAGAGGTGGCTGTGCAGGGCAGCTGGGTGGGAGCTAACGTAGCTTTAGAAGTGATCAGCACACAGAAACCAAGCTCTTGGACACCAGGTCATACATTTAGGTGCATGGAGAGAAGCAGTAGCCATGAGAGCTGCAAAACTCTTGTCAGTCCATGCAGCAACCAGAGTCTTGGAAAAGGAAGAGACTTTGTAGGCACCTCACCAACCTCCATTCTTTACAAGTAATTAGCACTTTGTAGGTAGTTCCTTTTACCTAAGAACTAAAATCTGTAGAGAATTTTCTTTTTAAAAAAAAAGAACTTAAGGGGCACTATGCCATCTAAATAAATCCAATTTATAAATATCTTCCAGGAATGGGAAAACTCGGGCATGAAATGTGAGCTCTGCTTCTCCCCTTCCCAGCCCAAGCTCCATGTTTTCAGAGCTCTGGTTCAGATTATGTTTAGAGCTGGAAAGTCTCCATGAGAAAGAGCAGATGGCTCAGGCACTGATCCTGCCAGATGCTGATTTAGTCTGGACCCCATCCAGAAGAGCACTTTAGCCTTGTGCTTAACTTTAAGCATGAGAGTAGCCCCAGAATTATCATCTGCTTAAAGCTGCACTGGGATCTGAACAGCAGCATCCAGCACCTTGCAGGATGAGGCACTGAACTATCTGGAGCATCCACTGTGACACCTGTAGCTGCAAAACCACATGGAAAGCCACAAACCTCTCTAAGTGCAGCAGGAGTAAAGCAGTGCTCTGAGCCAGACCACAGCATCTCCCCCAGGGCACGGGGTTCTGTGAGTCCAGAGCAGAGCTGCTGCAGCAGCTTCTCCAGGCTTAGCATGGCTGGGTCAGCAGAGTCACTCAGTGTCACCACAGGTACCCCAGGAGGCATTCAGCACATAATTCATGGCTGGGACCTTTGCTCTTCACATTCCCCCAGTGTTTTTTGGGAGGGGAAGGAGGCAGGGAAGTGTAGAAGGAAGGAGGGCTTCCCACTTCCATTGGAAGCATGATTGGCAACCCAATGGGGTGAAGAAACATTGACAGCTCCAGCTGAATCAGGCAGGCACTGCAGGCACATAGACCCTCTGAAAATCAGGCCACCTATCTCTAGCCACCCTGGGCCTCTTAAGTGACACATCTGCTGAACTGCTGCTGCTGGGAGAGCTGGGAAGGTTGGGCTGTACCAAGTGCCCTCAAAGTGTGAAGCATTTTAATGAAGTCAGAGTCCTTATCAGTTGTGTGTGCTTCACAAGACCCCTCTTGCACTGAACCAGTCTTACACTTTCTCAGGACTGAAGGAGACAGAAAGGTTTTTGACCCAAAAGTCTTTGGAGAGTTTTGAACGGGGTGTGTGACATCATTGCCAGAATCCCAGCATTTATAAACAGCAGAGATCTGAAAATGATCCCAGGGCTGTGGAATTTAAAGCATGCTAACAACCCACAGCAGCTTGGGAACTGCAGGAAGAGAGCTCGGGGTGAGCCCACTGCTATTCCATGACATCATGGCTCAGATTTCCATCAGACACATACCTTTCTTTTATCCCCAAAATTCATGGGTATGTTTTCAATGCTTCTGATCTTGTTGCCCATGAAGGTGTTCTCCTGAACCACAATTTTTTGCCCATCGGGGTTGCACCTGGAGGAAGAAAAGCAAAGGTGGTGTTGAAGAGCCTGACTCATGGCAGATAACCCAGGGAGGTGTTATTAAGGAGGCAGAATGTCATCCTTACACAATGGTCTTAGGTCTTAAACAAAGCTATTGCTGCTGGAGATTGTCACCTCCTCACAACATTTCAAAATCATTTACAAAGCACATTGACAGAGGTGGAAAATGATCAGTATATGATTCAGCAAAGAACCCACCCAAACTTTCTAAAGATTGAAAATGGAAGATACTGGACAGCTAATTAAATCCTGAGAGTTTAATCTGGCTGAGTTATGCTCCAGCTCAGTGCAGTTGTGGCTTTGGAAGTTCTCTTTTAGCTTTGGCAGTGCATCTCAGAATTCAAAATGCCAATCATCCAAAGCCATGGGGAGGTGAGTGTTGCTGAGTCTGTCTGTCTGTCTGTCTGTCTGTCTGTCTGTCTGTCTGCTCAGCCTCCAGGAGTGCAGGCTGAGGGAGCAGAAGAGATAAATACTGGGATTTGGACCCCTCACTGCAAGAAAGACATTGAAGGGCTGGAGCATGTCCAAAGAAGGGCAACGGAGCTGCTGGGGAAGGGTCTAGAGCCCAAGTGTGGTGAGGAGCAGCTGAGGGAGCTGGGGGTGCTGAGCCTGGAGCAAAGGAGGCTCAGGGGAGACCTTCTGGCTCTGCACAGCTCCTGACAGGAGCCTGGAGCCAGGGGGGGGTCGGGCTCTGCTCCCAGGAACAAGGGACAGGACAAGAGGAAACAGACTCAGGTTGTGCCAGGAGAGGTTTAGGCTGGACCTGAGGAAAAATGACTTCCCTGAAAGGGTTGTGAAACCCTGTCCCAGGCTGCCCAGGGCAGTGGTGGAGTCCCCATCCCTGGAGGGGTTTAAAGGACATGGAGATGTGGTGCTGAGGGACATGGTTTGGTGTTGCCCTGGCAGTGCTGGGTTGACAGTTGGACTCAATGATCTTAAAGGTCTCTTCCAGGCAAAACTATTCTATGCTAATGAGAGCAGAAGGCTCCTTTAACATTGCCTGTTCCCCAGAGGATAACTGTACTTCTGTCCATTATCCATCTCCATTTTGGAACCATGGGCCAAGAGCAGTGTATGTAGCACGTCATGTGGAGAGTTATATCTGCACCACCTGAGGCAAAAGGCTTTTCTGTCTTATTTAACTACAATCCTTGGAACAAATGGGCAGAGAGACCCAGCCCTGATGGTTGGGAGCACAGAGGCTTCAGCAGGGCTGGAGCTCCAGGCGTCCTGGCTGGGGGAGCTGCCAGCTCTGCAACTCAGGAAGCCTTTAATCTTCAAGCTGCCAGTTAGCTCCAGTCCAGTGTGGCCAGAGGTTACAAACTGTGACACTCTCATGGCAAGTGAGTGGAGTCAGTTCAGTTCCACAACTGGCTGCAACTGCACTTTCCACCAGTCACCACAGGGTGTGACAGGAAAGTGTCCTTGTTGCCTCCTCCTCCTCTCAGCAGAGGCACCTCTGGTCCCAGCGACCTCACAGCAGCAGATGAGGACTAGAGAAGGTAAAAGGAATATGGATTTCTGTAGGTGATGAGCAAAGGTTGATGCTGCAGCAAACTCATCCAGAAATCAGCCATGCCTTTGCCAAAGCTGCACAAAGACATGAGTAACACCCTGGGTCAAGGGAGGGCTTAGAGCTCTCCAAAGAGCCTAATTAGAAGATGTCTTGAGTGACTTCCTGCAAGGCACAATTCTGTCTTGGGGATGAAGGGGAAAAGCTCAAAGGAAGCAAATCACATCCCAGCTATGAGGAACAATGATAGTGTTTGGGGATTCAAAGTGCACCAGTAAGGAGGGGGGAGAGAAAGAGAGACAGAGAGAGGAAGTGAAACAACAGAAGGAAATGGGGGCTGTGTCATTTCCCACAGGAATCCTCCTACAGCTTCTGCTGGAAGGAGATAAGGCTGCCCCGGGGGCCAGAAGAGGTAGAGCCACTTTGCAATTGTGTTTAAATTGATAAGATCAGAGAGGCAGGGAGCTGGAACAAGGGTTATATGAGGTCTTTTGCCACTGGATCACCGGTTGGAATCTGGCTTCATTTGGTTTTCATCACCAGTTCTCTCTCCATAGACAGAAAGGTCTGGAAATGATTTCAGGTCATCTCTGTGGCATTCCTAAAGGACTCATAACTTGTTTCTATAGGGTGTTTCCATCCTGCTCTTGCTGAGCAATACAAAAGCAGCAGCTCATGAGCTTTCTGCTGACCTGCTGTGCCAACAGCCCTGCTGAAGCCTGCAGACCTCTGCCCTCTTAGTCCTGCAGGAGCAGTGGAAGTGCCTAAACGAGGTCATGGGCTGGTTCCCTCCTGGAGGGACACAAGATCACTTGTTAGACCCAGCTTGGGACTAGGTCACCCAACAGCACTGCAACTGCTGCAGCAGAGAACCTGGGAAGGGACTCCTCTTTGTGATCTTTCTCATTCACATCACGAAAGGGTGAGAAAATAAGAAACCATCCTGCAGTTTTCTCTCTTGCTTCCTGGACCTGCCTTCGTTTTGTTAATGGCTGGAAAACTTCATTGCAGGGAAGGGTTGAAGTGCAGTCAGAATTGTTACACGTGGCTCCTGTCTGTCCCCTGGGGCTAGCAGGGGAACCATTCAGGCCCCAGCCAAGACCTCTCTCTGTAGGTCACTCTGCTCACCTAAAAGCAGGAGCAAAGACAATTTCTACTTGTACAAGGTGAATCTCAAAAGGCATCTTGTGTTTTAACATGCCTCATTCTTCCCTGACAGTTTTGACCCATTGACTTGCTTCTGTGTCTCCACACCTCAGTCTGCCTGCAGAGGTTAGCCAAGAAGGGCCCTCAGGAAGGTGTGAGGGCTTGGCTACCTCCCCCAGCTCCTGCAGCACAGATGCTGCCACAGGAGCTCCTGCTCAGTGTGCACTAGTGAAGCCAGCCCCTGGGAAGTGGCACAAGTTCCATATGGCAATGAAATGAAGCCAAACCCTTAGCAGGTTTGTCTGACAACAGCTCTTGCAGGGGAAAAAAAGTGTGGAACTCTTCTGTGGGACCTCTACACAGGAAGCACCTCTCTGTTTTTCCTTTGTCAGCCACGTAGGCAGCATCCAAGAGGTGTAAGAAAAGATCTTGCTAAGTCAGAGGGACATAGCTGGACAAGTTAAAGAAAATTCAAGCCTGATCTTTAGTCACTTTAAACTTACTAGACCCAGTTCTTGATAATGCAGAAGGTGCTTGTAGCTCCAAAAAGATCACACCCAACTAAATGTCTTTGTAACCCTCGAGATCTTCAGGTGGGGAATCACTGCTTGTGATTTTGAACTCAGAGAAATAAGATGGATGGGAAAGAAAGACTGACTTGAAACTGCCCAGGTATTTTGCCAGGTGTCCCTCCCTGGGGCTGCCCACTTACAGTGTGCCCGTGGGGCTGCAGGGCTGCCACTTCCACTCGATCCTCGGGTCGGGATTCCCGCTCACGGTGCACTGGATCTTGTGTTTGCCTCCTAGTTCCACCCGCTCAATCTTATCAAAATCAGTCTCCTTTTCATAGATCTTGGGTCTTTCTGAAGAAAAAAAACCAAACAAACAAAACTCAAATGAGGAAATTCACATGGTCCTGCTTCTGTCAAAGGTTTTGCAGCTTTTCACTCTGATGGCAAAGTGCTGAATTTATGAGGTCACTGAAGTTGTAGGGCAACTACCAGCAGAACCAAACCATACATTTGCAGAAACGTGTGTTAGTTGTGGTGTTTCAGAAAATTCATTGAAATCCCACCACGTTCATCCTTCCAAATGTCATCACGGACCTTCTCTACCTCTAGAAAATTTATGTCTGTTGGTCAGGGACTGCAGGATCAGGCTCTTAGTCCACCTACTATGGGCAAAATAGTGTTCAACCTCTGATGTCACCTCCTGAGAGGAACCTTATCAAGGGCTGCTGCTCCACAACGTTGTTACCATTGTGCAGGTTCTCCCCAGGGTTCTGGAAGAAAAGGTCTTTTTAATCTGAAAACTTTGCTTTCCTTCCCTCTGTGTAATGAGCACTGGATGAAGGGGCAAAGAAAGGAAGGAAGAAGTGGTGGGGAGAAAACACTTGTAGAGCAACGCCAAGAAGTTCTCACCAACAGCAAAGCCATTAAAACTGTCACTGCATTATTCACATCTGGAGGGGTTGCAAGATCACACCCTTGGACTGGAAATCTCTCAAAAGCAAACTTTGGTGTGACACTTTCAGGGCTGCTCGTTGCCAGCAGGAAAGAAATGCTTTGTCCCATCCACTTCCAGCTCCCACGGGAACATGCAAAAAGGAGAAATAATGCTAAAAAATCCCCAAAGTGAACTGAACTTTTCCTAACCTCAGAGAGGGTGGGTTTGAGTTTGGGGTGAAAGCACAGACTCTTCCCTTATGCAGACAGCTCTGCCCATCCCTGGCCATATCTCTTTGTCTGCTTCTCATAACAGGAAATCAAACAGATTTATTGGTTGGGGTCCCTCTGTGGAACACCTCTGTGCAGCCAAGTGTGGCTGCTTTACACGGAGGGCTTTTGACAAGTTGGGAAGTGAATGTAGATTAGATTCCTAATTTTTGGGTTAACTTATTTTTTCTGCTGTCAAGGAGGCCCCAGATCTGTAAATAGGAGCTACTGCCCACCTCATCAATCTCCAGCCCTTTCCCTCTCTTTTCTAACAGCTTCTTTCCCTTCCAACCCTCTCCTCCTGTGAGAGGACTGACCAGTCTGATCCCATGTCTTGGTGGGACCCTCACGTTCTGTTTCTCACTCCTGCCAGACTCTGAAAGATCTTCTGACCTCATCATTGCCTGAAAACACATCAGCATTTCCTTCTCCACCCCACGAAACGGGGCATTGACTGTAGCTGGGTCAGCTATATCCTGACTCCCATGCTGCAGTAAAACATTAGCTGCTTTAAAAAACCTTCTTTAGATCCCAATTAACATTTCAGTGTCATACAAAAGTGTCACAGGAAAGGTTCCTCAAGTGTTAAGTTTTCTGGGCTGTAAGAACAGAGCTTTACAAACCTGGGGAGTATATTTATGTGGTTTTGTGTTTGTGAGAGGCTATGGGAGACAAGGTTGCCTTCCAGTCTTTTAATATTAGGGGATTTTTCTGTAGTCTTGGTGAAATGATGAACGTGTTGACTGTCACTTAAATTATCCTTCTAAAAAAGAAATAATGATTTTAACTTGATCCAATTCAAATAAGAACATACATGAGTGATGAATGAATCCCTAATTCCACAATTACTTTACTGCACGGCACTATTAAATATTACTTGAAACCTAAAATGAGTCAAAATGATTCATCAATTGAAATAATTATTATTTATGAAGCTTCAGCAATTATTTTCTTAAAATTTGAGGGGCTGGCTAAAAACACCTCCCCATCATGTCTTTCACAGTGCCTTAGAACACAGTTAGTGTGGGGTCCTAGCTGATTATAGGCACGACACTCTGAAATTGAAGCAATTTTTGTGTCTCTCTCTTTTCCCTGCAGTGTTGCAGGGGTGGTAGGTGTCATTCTGCCCCCCACCCTCACTGCAGCACTGCTGGAGCAGGGACGAGGCCCTTCCACAACTTTGTACTCTTTGTACTCTTTGTGCTTGGAGTTGTGGTGGAGTCCCCACCCCTGGAGGGGTTCCCAAGCCGTGGAGATGTGGGGTGAGGGACACGGGGCAGTGGGGACCTGGCAGTGCTGGGGGAATGGTTGGACTCAATGAACTTAAAGGTCTCTTCCAACCAAAAGGATTCTGTGATTGCCCCCAGCATTCTGGGGGTTTGTGATGTGGAATGGGGGAGATGCCTTGGGCTGAAAACTTTCTCACTGTCACAAGCCAGTGATTATCAAGGGTACACCTAGCAGTGCATTTCTCAGAGAACTCTCTCCCTCCTCCAAACAGTGCTTTGCTCTCTTTTCAGTTTGCTTACTCAGCAGCAGGGTGGATTATACACAGACTCTTTATCTTTGCTCCTCTGTAGGTGTGAGGTAAGGCTCAGGGTCTGAATCCCTTTGTGAGCACCTCCAAAATCCAAGTAGCTTCCTGGTTGCACCTGAAATTATGTGTCTGAAGTGTGGTTTTCATCAACACCCACACATCTGTGGTGTTGCTGCTTTTCAAGCATGCAAAATAAAAAGCTGTTTGGAACGGGGAGCTTTAGGAGTTGGACTAATGGCAGGACACAGGTTGAGTCACCAAGCCAGCAGCCTCTGCAAGACCCTTCAGTGCTCCTTGCCTCCTCCTGCAAGTGCAGTGCACAGCCCTCCCCTCTCCTTGGAGCTCTGTGCTGTGCCAAGAGCCTGACCTCAGCACCCTCTGCTACCCTACCTTGGGCTCAGCCAGCACCTTCCTGCAGAGCCTTGCCCCTAACAAGCAGTCCTGCCTGCTAGGGTGGTGCTGAACTGCAGGAGATGTTGAAATATGCTTCATCCCTGGCCTGAAGCATCCCTCCCTATCCCACTCCTGCCTTCCCACTCCCCCCTGTGCTGAGATCTGCCTGCTTGCTTCCCCCCCAGCCTCCCATCCCTTGGCCATTGCCTTCCTCAGGCTGAGTTTTCTCCAGCAGAAGCCAAACAAACCTTAAAAGCTTTCTCCTTCCTGGCTGCCTTTGGAACATGTGATGTTCAGATGGCTTTAAATGTATCGAAATAAATGGGTTTTGGTTTCTCTGGCTTCAAGTGTGACTGTATCCCCAGCTCTCTTTGCAGAGGTGCAATTGCTGCTATGAGAGCTGACCTGAATAACTAAAGACCCTGCTGCTGCTGCACTGTGAAATGCAATCCAAAGGCAGTTCTGCTCTCTGTGAGTTCCAGATGGATCAGCGTTATGTAAATCTCACCTCACTTCCTAGTGGTGCCTCTGGTTAGGCACAAAACAAGGATTGGGACATCCACCCTCTGGTGTTGCCCCTTCTCCATGGAACTCCTCTCTCTCTCTAAACTCATTGCAGATGTGATTGGGGGGTTGCACACTTGTCACCCAAAGCAGCATCCAAATATAGAGGACAGCACATAGAAAGTTTCCCTGCCCTTTTTTAGAGAAACTTTGCTTTACTTTCCATGCCCTCTGACTGAACTGCTGTTTGCATACCTTCCCCACTGCCATTGAAACTGGGTTTCAAAAAATCTTTTCACATAGCCTGATCTAGTGGGAGGTGTCCCTGCTCATGGCAGAGGGGTTGGAACTGGGGGATCCTTGTGGTCCCTTCCAACCCTGACAGATTCTGATCTGTTTTGGCAGAGGACTTTGGAGCCCTGGTGGCTCGGTGGTTGGACTGGATGATCTTGGAGGTCCCTTCCAACCTAAATGATTCTATGATTCTATGAAGCACATCATTAAAATAACATCAGAGTGGTCCAGTGAAGCATTTAGTCTCCACCTTATATACTTTGCTGGACGTGGGGCTTCATTAAAACTACTGATAGAGTAGCAATTTGTTTTCTATTTATCCTTTCTGTTTCCCAGAAGCCAAAATAATTTGCACTTTAGAGTTTTTCATCTGATGTCTGTGCAGTACTTAACAGAAATATAAGCTCTGCAAGTGGAGCTAGGTGAATATTCTGTCAGGTAGATAAGAAACTCATTAATGCCATTTGGACTGGTCAAATGGCATGGGAAAAAGAGGATGAAATTTCCCCCAAAGTAAAACAAGTTTGTCTGTGTTTGGTTTACAAGCAGTCTCTGTGTTTTGGTTGTTTGTGGGGTTTTTCTTTTTTCTTTTTTTGTTAAGAAAGAAAAAAATGGAGTTAATTGACCTGAAAAGAAAACTTTTGTTTCAAGCTGAAGAGAACATTGTGTTTGACCCCAGCTGGTTTTGTCTGGGTGGTTGTCTGGGTTGGGTTCTCTGGGTTTCAGTTGTATTTTGTGCAGCACTGCAGATGGGTCTGGCACTGCCAGCAGGGTGGAAGCCAGTGGGAGAGAAACCACAGGGGCAGGTACTGCCTGAACAGGTAGTGAGAGGAATCACAGGGCACCTCACCTGCCCTACAGGGAATTTTGTTGTTCCAATGGCCGTGCAGCTCAGGTTTGGTTTTTCTGATCTTGTACTGTCACTGGGAAGTGTCTGTCTTCACCCTGGAGGAGGAAAAGTGACTCTTCTGGTCCTGTACCACCTCTCCCAGGTCTGTCATTCAACGCTGATGCAGCCAAGCTTTGGGGGGAAAAAAATGCTCTTCTCTTCTCTTCTCTTCTCTTCTCTTCTCTTCTCTTCTCTTCTCTTCTCTTCTCTTCTCTTCTCTTCTCTTCTCTTCTCTTCTCTTCTCTTCTCTTCTCTTCTCTTCTCTTCTCTTCTCTTCTCTTCTCTTCTCTTCTCTTCTCTTCTCTTCTCTTCTCTTCTGTCTCTCCCCATCTTATTTTTTGTGGCTAAACAGAGCTCAGAAGCAAATGCCTCACGATGAACTGCTGAGGTTTTAGCAGAGCAGGCAGTTTTCTAGGATTTTTGCCTCTGCCCCCCTTGCCTGCTTTCCCAAAGAGAGAACAGTTGCTGTACCTGCAGGCTTGGCTGAGGACAGTGTGGAAACCACAGGCTGCCTCCTCCCAGCCTCCCCCCACCACCCGGGCTTCCAAGGGCTGTCAGGGAGAGATTGCTGCTGCAAGGACGTGAGCTGAATGCTTCAGGGTTGTTTTTTTTCTGGCAGACTCCAGCAGGCCCCCACCTTCCCCTTCTGAAAATTGCTTTGGCCACTTGCAGCAAAATGAAAATAGCTCATCTGACTTTTTCATTAGGGGCTCTCCTGGGAGCACAGAGAGGCTGAGTGGAGGCTGGACTGAGGAGCTGCAAGTGTCCAGGGTTTGCTGCTTGATGTCAGTGAGAAAATCCTTCATTATTTGCTAATAATTAGTGTGCCAGAAAGGCCCACTGCAGCCTGTTTGTGCTGCTGTGTTTTCTTCCTTTCATACAGCTCCCAGGAAAAGCCAGTTGTTTCTCTCCTGGCTATGTCTGGTGAGACTGGAAGGACAGACTGAAGCTCTTCTCTCTCTTTGCCTTTGCTCTTCTCAGCTGAGTGTCCTGCCCACCCAAAGCACTGGCCACAGCCTTTGCTGCCAGTACCCAGGAGGAAAGCAAAGCAAAGGGCTTGGGGAGGAACACGTGTGTTTTATTTGGGGATTTCTAGTTTGCTCAGCTGGCCCAGGAGGTGGAAAATGAGATTTTCTCTTTTGACTTCTCCTGAGTGGGTCGTCCTCCAAGGAGCTGTGCAGGAGATGGATGTGACACACAAAGGGAGACCAGTGCTGGCAGGATAGCCAAGCATGCAGGTGAGGGGAAGGTAGATCATTTTATGGAGCCCTGCTTCTCCTGTCTGGCTCAGACCTTTAACCTGATCATTAGTTGGGTTGCACTAACAATCCAAAGAAATTCATGTTTTTCACTGTGTCCAACTTAAGAGATTTCAGTGGCCCCTCCATGCATAAAAGGCTGTGGGAGTCTCTCCTCTGTCTTAACTGTCTTGAGCTGAGAACCATCACTCCAAGAGCTGTTTTTCTCTGAACTGGCATAGCCCAAATGCATTAACCTCATCCTGAAGGCTCATTTCCCTCCTCAGACTATTTCTGCATCTGGTTGAGGTGATGGGGTATTGTTCACATGGATCACCACATATTTATTAACTTTTATGGAGATCACTGGGGACTCCTTTGATGTCAACTCATCCCTTGCAAGCCAAAATAGGTCAGGCACAGAACTGCCTTTGATTTTAAACCAAATACAAAGAGCTGGCCTGACTACAGAGTAGGACAGCACACAGCAGCAAGTGCTCTGGGGCTCATTCTCCCTAGCAGCAACTGGAGGTGTAGCTGGTCACCTCCCTGACAGAGCAAGGAGCACGTGGCAGTGCACACGTGGATTCTCCACGCACCCTTTTTATTCCAGTCCTTGCCCAGGAGCTAGGGAATTCATAAGGAGCCTGAAAATTACTGCTGCTTACAGCAGAGGCCATTTCTAGCACTTCATCCTGCATAGATACAACACAAGAGCTTGGGGGATCAAGGACTCTACGAGGGAATGTAATTTCAATTGACTAGAGCAGCTGGAACCCAAAGCAATATTTGCTGGAAGAGCCTGGAGGGAGCACAGGAGAGAAACTTTGGGCCAAAGAAGAAAGACAAAGTGGTGAAGGGAGGTTATTCATCCCATTTTTGAATTAACTTCTGCCTCCATACAATCTGCACTGGCAACGTGGTGGTCAGAGCATGCTGGCTGCTCCAGAGGGGCTCAGCAAGAGCCCTGATACATGCAGATGACTTGTACAAGGGTGAGAATGAAATGCAGTCTGCTTGCCCATAAATAGGTTGGAGGGGGTTTTGTTTGTGTTTTGTTCTGAAACCGCTTTGTACTCCGGCCCGGAATGACTCTTTTCTCCCACATTTCTCCTCCTTGGCTGCCTCAGATGTGCAGCCACCAGCTGTTTGCTAGGATTGTTCCTTCTCCTCGCTCCCTCCCCTCCAAATTCTTCAGGACATTATTTTCTTGAAGCTTTCCTCAATAAGAATTTAATCAAACAAAACAAAACCACAGCAACCCGCCGCTTCTTGGACAGTGTTTGATGTGTAAATATGTAAAGAAGGAGTGTTTTGAAAATGCAGTCAGCTACCTCCTGGGGACTTCAGTCCTACCATCAGCCAAGGTGACTCCACGAGGGAGATATGTGCTCCTGCAAGATTAAATTCCAGCTGCAGTGGGAACACGGGTGACCAGAGGCACAGCTAAGCCACTTCTTAAAGAGACATTTTTGGCATAGCAGCAGGATTCTCCTCCAGGCCAGGCAACGTGCTCCTTCCTGCACACTGTCAGCCAGGTCCTTGCCTCCCTCCAGAATTCTTTGCCCATTTTGCTTTTTCTTGTCTCTGTGGAGCTGAGATGCTCCATACGTCTGCACTCTGCAGACACTCAGAGGTTTTATGGCCAGATCAAGCTTGGGGAGGGGAAATAGCTCCTAGAATTTTACTCATCACCACGGGGTGAAATACCTGGCACGTAGGGTGTCCCCTCAGAACTACTGTGATTGCTGTGGGAGGTGACTCCAAGGAGAGCCTGAAGCAGTGCTGGTCCTCTGGCAGGTCAGGAGATGCACTGCATATCAACTCCTGTCCTGCAGGGCTCAGGCAGCTGACTTCTGAAGTCATTAAAGAATCCTCTTCTGCTGCCATTGGTGCTGAATAAAATACACTGGAAAAACTAATACAGAGCAGTTGGATGGAAGAGTCCTGCTGCTGTTCATACTTTCCTCATGGACAACAGCTCACAGCAGTGTTAACTTTAAATCTGCCCCACACCTAGGTCAAAGTGGCAGTGGATGGATTGTCACAGCACACTGATGGATGGTGACACTCAGGAGCATTAATGATGGATTGTCTTGAAGAGCCTCACAGGGGGAGGGGGCTGTGTGCTTAGAATTTCTTGAATGCAGTGTCCCCACATATTCAAATGACATTGATCTTCTCCTTCCACAGTCTGTTTAATTAACTTGCCATCTTCTCTTTGATGGTCTAGTGCAGAGCTCCCTCACTTTCACAGCTGAGGAGTAAAAGACTGGCCCTGGCTTTGGGCTGTGACTCAAAAAGAAATGTTACTCCTCAGCAGCAGGGAGCTGGCACATGGTATGTGCCCAGTGTGAGGCTTATCAGGTGCAGGACTGCTGCAGGCTCCACCTTGTAGACGTGATGCAAAACTGATGCTCCTACCACCCTGTTCACTTGCAAGCCCAAGAGGAATTTTGTGTTGAATCTGCCAGTCCCTGTGTGCAAACTCCAGCTTCAGTAAGTGCAGACTGCTTGTGGTTCTAAGCAGAGACCTGGATCACCCCTCCCAGCTCAGAGGGGGTTGTGTTTCAGTGGTGGGCAGGGTGAGGCCTGCATACAATGGCTAGAAGGTTGGGTTTTTTTGGAAGGTAAAGCAGATGATGCCAGATCTGAAAAAGCAGTCCCTTTACTTTTAACAGAAAGCACAAGAAAAAAAGGCAGTTTGCTGCTCTTGGATAAACTTCAAGAGCAAAAATTGCCTTTTTTGGTCTCTACCCACATGCATCTCAGCAAAATGACCCTCTCCTTGGACAGAGACTTCATGTACAGCATGTCAGGTTAGTGCTGCAGAGCCTGGCACAGGCAAGAGAGATTTCCTAGGTGTTTTGTGTCAGTCCTGGCTACAATCAAGGCAACTGTCCTCATTATCTGCAGCCCTTAGCTTGAAAACAGTGTCACTCTTTGGCAGGTACTGTCCTTTGCTTGCTCTCATTCCTATGATAACTTTTCTTTTACCAGCAAAGAAACACTTGCTGTTTATTTTTCCTGAGCTTCCTCGTGCGACACCTTCTCCAGTCCTGCAGCTGCTGGACTCTGCAGGCTCTTGAGAATGGTGGGTTTCCAATTAAATAATTACTCCTGATTGAAGTCTTTGTTGGGCTGCTCTCTCAGAAGGCAAACAATGAGCACCATGCTAGGCATGCACTGTGTGTGAGAGCCAGAATAGCACACACTGGTCCATACAAGAAAGATGAAAGGCTTGTTCTGTAGTTAGGAGCATGGGATGGTTTAATCCTGAAATAGCATCTTGCTGATAGAAACAAGGTCTGTTTGTTTTTTTATATGCCTATTTGGGGAATGGCTGCTCTTCAAGTAAACATTCTCTTCTGCATGCAACCACCAGTATTTACCTTGACAAGATAGTTTATTATCATTCTTAATTTTCTCTTCCTTTGAATGTTTCCGTTCTCTTAACAAGACAGCCTCAAGTGAACAAATGAGCACAGCTCAACACGTTCCTCCCCAGCAGCTGAGAGCAGTACCTGACCATCAGCATGTCCTGAGCTCTCTCCACACCTTCACTCATGTAGTGTTTGAGGTATCTTATCTATCTCTCTCTTATTTACCATTTTTAACAGGCCAAATGTGCCTAAGTGACCAGATCTCCATTTCTTAGGCACTGTTCCTTTCTGAAAGGTGAAATGAGAAAGCCACAAATGCTGGAAGTTACATGGTGCAGCAGTTTGTAAGTGTACAAAGGACAATTGAGAATATTTTTAGGTGTGAAGAGGTTAAGGAGAAAAGAATTCACCACATAAAAGAAAGCAAATCTCTCTCAATAACTTTATCTAACTCTCTGGCTGAGCGAAGCTCGGGAAACACAAAGGGAAGCAGAGCTAACTTTTGCTGAACTCCTACTTGGCCTCATGATTCAATCTCTGTTGCCAAGTTCAATGGATTAAAAGAGGCAGTGGATGTGCAAAGAGACAATGTGGCTCTGTCTTCCATTATCCCAGCAAGGGAGATTAATAAATGTGAGTCCAAAACTCATTTTCCCTCTTTGTCAAGTGAACCTGCTTCAGTGCACACCACTGTTTACTTCAGTTTTCTCCAGGTGCCCCTGAAAATGAACCTGTCTCTCAAGTTCTTGAGCAGATAAATGACAAGACATAAAATACAGACTTAGAAAGTATTTCTGTAGCAGGATGATGGAGAGACATAAAAGAGAGGGTAGCTTATCTAGTTCCTTCCATCAGCCCTGTTGGGACTTTTCCTGTCCCAACAGATGTTCCCCAGAGCTTTGCCCAAGCTGATTTTTAATCTCAAGGGATAAAACTTCCATCACTTCTCTTGGGAAACTGTGCCTCTGGCTCTAAGACCTCACTGCTAGCTGTCCTCCAAAACTCCTGTCAAAATGTAAGTCCTGTTAAGTTTGTTCTGCTTCCCACTGCAGAGATATTGGTCCAAACCTGAGGTGCAGTGTCTCAGTGGAAAGTGACTGCAGAAGACCTAGTTTCAGGCTAACTCCTCACACCAGCTCTCTGTTCTCTGTTCTGTTGCTTTGATTTGACATGGGATGGAATGAGGTATATCTAAGGTAGGTTCCTAAGCAAGGTAGTAATCTCTGCATTTATTTTTGGGGGCTGTAACTGTGCCATATCAGCTGAACATGGGGAGATGTCACCCATTCCTGCCCACTGCTAAAGCAGGACCACACAAAACAATGAGAAAGAGCCCAGCAGAAGTCATGCTAAACATCAAGTCCTTACCTCTCACTATCAGCTGCATGGTGAGGTTCTTGTACAGGCCATATTTTGTGTTGCTCAAGACAATGGTGTAGTTTCCAGCATGCTTTGGTCTCACATCTCTTATGCCCAGTCTGTACTTCCCTGGGTCTGGCTCGTAGCAAGTGTGGTTGTCCTTGATCAGTTTGCCATCTTTGTACCTGTTGTGAAAGTCCCATCAAGGTTCATCATGTGTATGTGATCATAAATATACGTCTAGATGACCCCAAATTCTGCTGAATGTGCAGTACTAAGTGCAGGAGATCACAGGTTAGCCAAAATTTATGTCATCAGTGTTAAAACAAGATATTAATGAGGCAGAATTGTCTTTCAATATGTATATGTGACCCTTGACTGCTCCTGGGAAAGCCTGAGTCTGTGAGCTGGAGGATTGAAGGTCAGTGAGGAATTTACAGTGTTGAATCTTCACCAAGAGCAGGGAAGCAGAACCTGCATGAGCAGACTCCTCTTCACTGCTGCTCTGCTATGCAGATTTGGGTTAGGATTCCAAACCAGCCA
>NW_008607538.1:20487-29025 GCF_000691845.1 Merops nubicus | reverse complement strand
TTCTTCTGAGGATTTAGGGAGAACTTAACATGGCAGATCATTGCAAAGAGAACGTGCATTTCAGCTCTTGACTTGGGCCTCTTAGAAGCTCTGGTGACCCTGATCTTACCTGGGGTGTCAGTCTGATCTGAGAGCAGCCAACTACTCCAACAAAGAGACTATACTGTCAACACTTCCTTCCTTCCTGGCTCTCAGAGGTTGAACAATGGAGCCCTGCAGAAGAGCTGACCACTTCCAAAGAGCAGATGTGCCCAAAGTGATCATCTTCTGCACTATGTACAGTCTCCCCTTCTACAAGGTGACAATCAATACTCCAAGAACCTACAAGACAGGGGAGTTGAATGATAGAAATCTGCAACAGCAGTACCAAAATTTACAGTTTATGGAGGTGTCTTCTTCTTTTAAATCCCTGGGTCAAAGAGCTACACTTAGACAATCTCAACATCCCATTTTCAAACATCATTTCTGCTTTTTGTTTCTGGACCAATGATGAAAAACACAGTCCACACGCAACCTGGTGGCTCACAGACAAACAAATGCAAATTAAAAGGCAAAAACTCTTTGTTTTATTTTTAAAACTTGTGATCTTGAGCCAGTGTTTCTGGGGACAGCTTCGTGCTGCCAATCCCCTGGAAACAGCCACTCCAAACCTAGGCGCGAGTGCTAATTGAAATCTTGTGCAAAGACCACATTTGAAGAAATTAAGCTGTAATTAAGTGAAGTTATTAATGATTGCTTTAACTAATTGATATGATAACGTAAGCAGCAGACACGATTTTAATCAGTGGTCACGAAACCAGAAGTAAACTAACCAGTCACCACCTCTTCCCCTGCAGCTCATTTGCACACAATAATTCCGTTGCAGATAGCGCCTGAAGAGCAAAAGGGAAGAAGAATAAATCTCAGGAGACAAATAGGTATAAGTCATCCTCATTTTAATGAGAAACAGGCACAAAAAAAGGCCAAAAAGACCCTGTCAACATGATTTGCAATGCTGTTACTTAATTTTTACCAAATGTGCTTTCTGCCATGCTTTAGTTGAAGGACATATTTATTTGATATTTCGTTGGCAACGTTTAAAAGAGCCCCCCAAATACCTATCTGCCTCTGCTACACACGAGCCTGCCAGTCTCACCGGCGACATGCCGTAATGGTTTTAGGGAGTGAGAGCACTGCACAGATGTGATTTAATCTCAGATCAAGGAGGACTTTCTGTGAGTTCACAGGGATGGAGCACCACGTTCCTTCGGAGCGTGAAGCTGACTCACCTGCACGGAACAAACCTTCCTGCACAGAGGGACAGCAAGGCTCCTTCTTTGAGTTGAACGTAGGGTTACTCATAAACTCTTTGCAGAACAGAGTCTTCCCCAGCTGTTAGCAAACCAAAAGTAGGAGGCAGCTCAAAGCCTTGGGATTTAAAGAATACAAAGTTGGGGCCTCTTGCCGTCTGCCTTCTGATTTTTTTGAGCCTTTAAGTTCATTTTCTCTAGCTATTCCCTTTGATCCTTCTATATCAAAGGGAAGAACTGTGATTCTTGTGACTTGGGGTTGCTTCCAAGTGCTGCATCAGCTCTGCAACACACAGTTAGCACTGGGAGAGACCCAGGAGTCCAATATGCTGAAAGAGATATTTAAGGGGTGATGGGGATGACCTTCCACTGTTTAGCCTAAAGCCACAACAGGAAAACGAGCATCCTGGACCTCCTGGCACGTAGAGCTGAGCTGCATGTGCATGTCAACAGCTAAGCATCAAGGAGGCATGGTCAACCAGCAGCTGGAACAGGAGAGAGCAAAGCAAAAAGGGTGCCAAGGCTGGAGGAGTGACAAAGAAGCAAGTGCAAGTCTGTAAATGAGAGGACAGGGCCACAAAGTGGGATGGGATCAGACAGATACAGCTTAGAGGAGGATTTTGGTAGAGTGTGGTGGAGTAGGGTTAATGGTTGGACTTGATGACTTTAAAGGTCTTTTCCAACCCAAGTGATTATGTGATTCTATGAAAAGCTGTTGCATCCTGCTCCTGAGAGTATGGCATGTCTGATGGCACCAAGAAGTGCTGCTTGTCACCCCTCAGCATTCAGAGGAGCTGCAAGGGAGGACCTGTTTCAGCCACAGACCACAGAGCTGAGCTAAGTTTCTCATTCCCCTTGGAGCCCAGGGAGTTCAGCTACTGATGAAAACCCCCATGTGTGACCCAAAGACCTCCCAGTGCACTGAGAAAAGTGCTCCCATGCAGATGTTGACCTTAAAAAGACCAAGAGACATATTTTTTTGACAGCATGAGAAAGCCTCCTCTTGTAGCCAAATTTGTAGTGACAGCTCTTTGAAGGTGTTTGAAGCTAAAGGGTGCCTGGTCAAACTGAGTGCAAATGCCTTGCTGCAGAATATTTTGGGGCATGGCACGAGCAACACTTGCTGGGACTGCCAGATAAATTGCCTTTGTCACTGGGGCCTCCATTCCTCTTGATGATTGGTGAGCGTTGGAACCAAGCCTGGCCAAACTGCTTTTCATGGAGCAGCTACACACCCAACAGAACCACTTCATCTCCAGGTCACAGCCAGGGTTGAGCCCATCAGATGGAGGGAGGAGGAACCACCTTGTTCTCCAGGGATAGGACCAGCCCTGGTGCCTGTCCACCCTTGGAAAGGTGGGGTCAAGCCATCACCCTCCTGTCCCTCACCTCCACAGATCTCACAACATCACGGGATTTCTGTGGGCAGAAGAAGACTCTGATCTGTCAGAGCTTCACCCATTTATGAAAAGAACCTGATGACATGGCTGGTACAGTGGATGGGATCTAACCTCCCTGAGGCCAGCCTGCCCTCCTCCACGCTGATCAACGTCCTGCCTCCAGCAAAGGCAAAGCCCTGCACCCACTCTCAGCCACCCAGGTCCTACAAAGGTTAATTTACTCAAGCACTTAAGGGTGTTGTATCACGAGCACCCAGCCAGCCACTGTGCTGCTGTGATGGCAGCACTGTCATTCTCACTGCTTGCTACCTTGCAGATAAAATCAGAGATGGGCAAAGGCTCCTCTAGTGTTGAGTGTTTCACAGAATTGGATCAGACTTTAAATAATAACAGTCCAGGCCCTTGTCACTAACTTCTCTCATACAGATACCCTTGGGCTTCAAAGCTGGCTGGGAGGAGATGATTGGACAAACCACAGGGGATTCAGGACTCCTGAGTTCTCTACAGGGCTCCATGAGGTCCTAAAGAACCTGCCTAAGCTTGTGCTTCAGAATGACCAGCCACCACATGAATCTGCTCATGTTCTAAGGGGCAGGGAAGTGGAGGTAGTCAACCTAGAAGCAGGAATATGAGGAATAACCCCCTGCACCAGTACAGGTCAGGGGTTGACCTGTTGGAACCAGGTCCACACAGAAGGACCTGGGAGTCCCAGGGGCCAACAGATGAACCATGAGCCAGCAATGTGCTTTTGCAGCCAAGAAGGCCAAAGATCTCCTGGGGTGTATGAAGAAGAGTGTGACCAGCAGGTCAAGCGAGGTTCTCCTCCCCTGCTACTCTACCCTAGTCAGGCCCCATCTGGAGCACTGTGTCCAGTTCTGGGTTCCCCAATTTAAGAGGGACAAGGAGCTAATGGAGAGGGTCCAGCAAAGGCTACAAAGCTGATGAGGGACTGGAGCATCTCTGTGAGCAGGAAAGGCTGAGAGCCCTGGGGCTGCTGAGTCTGGAGAAAACAGAGACAGGATCTTCTCAATGTTGAACACCCTGGGGCTGCTGAGCCTGGAGAAGACAGAGACGGGATCTTCTCAATGTTGACCCACATCTAAAAGGTGAATGTCAAGAGATTGGGGCGAGACTCATTTCAGTGGTGCCCACTGTAAAAGGTGAATGTCAAGAGATTGGGGCAAGACTCTTTTCAGTGGTGCCCACTGATAGGACAACGGGCAATGGGCACAAACTAGAACACAGGAAGTTCTACCTAAAAAGAAGGAAAGATGGCTTCCCTGTTAGGGTGATGTAGCCCTGGGACAGGTTGCCCAGAGGGGTTGTGGAGTCTCCTTCCCTGGGGAGATTTCAAACCCACCTGGATGTGGTCTTGGGAAACTTGCTCTGGGTGACCCTGCTGGAGGAGAGGGGTTGAATGAAATGGTCTCCAAAGGTCCTGTGCAACCCCTACCAGCCCAAGGGAGCCAAACATCTTGTCTCTGTGAATCCAAAGGGTTGGAAAGTGGTGCAACAATGCTCAAGGATTTTGACCATGCGAGAAGCCCTGTTCTACTCACAGGTCCCACAGAGTAAAAATAAGAGAAGAAGGAAGATTGTCTTGACAACAGTCTCACAGGAGCTCACAAACATCATCTGCCACCAGCTTCCCACTCCATCCCAACAGGTGATTGGGACTGTTATCACTTCACAGTCACTGGAGGTGACATCCCATCCTTGCCCAGCATGGAGCAGAATGTGCAATCAATCCTAGCTCTGGCATCACATCCTTTGTCCCGAGTTATCACCACCTCACAGCCTCTTTATTAAAGATGAAAGTACAGAGTTACTCCCCTCCCCACTCTGAATTTTAGGTATAATTATCCATAGCTTAGGGAGAAGGTTGGAGACATCACAGAGGCACAAAACATTTTAAATAAAACGGTTCAAGTAGAAGGAATTACAGTCCTAGACTGGAAACCACAACCCCTCTACTTTGCAGGGAGAGCACAGCCAGCCTGCCATACCTGAGCTCCTGGACCTCAGCAATCCTGCCAAACACCTCCACCCAAAAATTGCATCTATCCCTGCCTTGTGGGCCAGGAGAAAACTCCTCTTAGCTTAGGTAAAGGCTGATAACTTCAGTGTTGGACACAACCTGGAAAGAAGACACCTGAAGAGGCTACGAGGAGGGTCTATAAAATCATGGCAGGTGAAGAGGAAATGATTATTCACTGTTGCCTTTTTTAAGGCAGGAATTTGTGGGTGATAAAACTGCCACGAAGCTGAACAAGAGGAGGGGACATTGTGGCCCATTTCCATCCTCAAGACTGCCAGATGTTGACCGCTGCAGCACAGAGGGTTGGAGCACACCACACAACATCTAGAAGGGATATTGGTGTTTGGGGACTGGGAGATACTGGGAGGAAATCTGCTCTGAAAGTGCTGCTGGAACATGTAACCTCCAGGAAATCCATGAAAGCAATAAGAAGCCTATCAAGAGGATGTTTTCTGTGTGGTGCCACTTACATGATCCAAGGTCAGGAGGTTAATTCTTGCTCAGTGACCACTGAATGCTAATTTATGGGTGAACACGTCACAGATGGACTCGTGGCCTCCACTGGAGTTCCACTGTAAGGCACCTGCCACCACCCTACCTTCCTCCTCCCTTTGTTCTGTGGCTCTAAAGCTCCTCATGAGCATGCATGAGCCAACCAGCTAGGATAACTCCAGTAACCCTACACGTCCACAAGACTAATTACACACAATGGATTTCTTCATGCAAAACCTCTTCCTCCTCCCCCCAGCCTCTAGCATCAAACTTCCTAAGGCCAAGCACTCTGCTGAGATCAGCCAGGCTTCCATGCTGAACACCCAGATGGGTCCTTCCCTGGAATCTGGTTGTATTTTCAATAACAATGCCAACACCACAATAAGAACACCACGCCAAACTCGGCCTGCACCTTGGCAAGCAGTGTCTCCAAGACTTCTCCAAATACTCCAGCTGGAGCCAACTGATTCAGCGTCACACTTATCCCTGGCTGTGGCAGATGTAGCCACAGTTTGGATGGGGGTGCAGAGCCACGTGGGACGCAGCAGATGCCGTGGCAACTCCTTGATGTGTAGCCAGACAGTAGTACCACCAAACAATGCTGGGGGTGGTTTCTGCCCCCTTAGTTCTTGAAAACTAACCTCTTAAAAATGACATTGGTGTGTAAATGCAATGGTCTCTAAGCACCAAAAATCATGAGCTCAACAACAGAACATCTTTGGAGCAACCATGTTCACTATCAGAACTTCATGAATAATTCTGATGTCCAGGGCATGATCAAGCTAGAAGCTTCCAAAGCACCACAGGCAGACTTCTTACCTGCTTCTCAGACATGATGTAGAGGTGCTCATGATCCACTGAGAAGGCCATGTCCCGTAATACGGGGCCAGTGTCCACCACCTGCACAATCTCATACTCCAGCGTGTTCTTGGTGGTGCCGTCCACACGGATCTGCAGAGCAAGCACAAAAGCAGGGAGACCATGAGAATTTTTCCTCCTTCCATGGAGACTGTAGAGTAATCATCAGAGAAAATCATTGAGGTCTAGGTCCTTTGGACAACAAGCACTGTCAGTGCAAAGCCAACTTTTCCCCTGCCTCATTACTTAAAGGATAAAGCAGGTTTAATTCCTCCTGCTGGTCCCACCACACAACACCACAACCCAGAGCCTGTTTTCTTTCATCTGGCACTATCAGTGTACTCCTGTCAGTGCTTGGACAAATCTATGAACCCGAAAATGATGGCAGAAAGGAAAGAATTTTGTGGATGATGAGCTAATGATAAAATAAACCCACACAAGAGTCTGCAGGACTGACTGAAATGCTCCTCAGATAATATTATTGTTCTTATTGCTAATATTCCACAGGGCAATATATTATTGCAGAGTGTACAACACAACACAGACTATTTCTCTTGTTGATTATGTATATCAGATATTGAAATCAGTCCTGCACAAATATGGCCCTTTATGATTCCAGACACATCTCATAACAGAATGTCACTTAGGAACATTAATAACTGGAATTATGAGAAGGAACCAGACGCACAGTCCCAGTTTATCCTTGACAGTGAGACAGGAGAAAAACGCCCAAAACACCAGAGTTTTCTTCACCTGTCTAGACTCAGTTTCTGGAGATGAGGTTCAAAAGCAGCTGGATAACTTTTGTAATCCGTTTCAACATCACAATCACAAATTTGGATAATCTAGCTATCGACAGGAGTGTGGCTCCTTCTGAATCTTGTGAGGCTCTGCTTCAGCAAACCCTATGGCCACGTGTTGCAGGGATGCAGCTACATTTGTTATCTCCCTTGCTATGTTTTCAACATGTTGCCTTTTAAAAAAAATCTTCCCTCCTGCAGCAACATGAACATCACAATACCCTTCCCTGGAAGAAAAAGTACCTTTCAAAAGTATCTTTCACAAAGCACCTTTCCCACCCAAATGAAACAACCTAGCTATCGACAGGAGTGTGGCTCCTTCTGAATCTTGTGAGGCTCTGCTTCAGCAAACCCTGTGGCCACGTGTTGAAGGGATGCAGCTACATTTGTTATCTCCCTTGCTATGTTTTCAACATGTTGCCTTTTAAAAAAAATCTTCCCTCCTGCAGCAACATGAACATCATGATACCCTTCCCTGGAAGAAAAAGTTGTTGTGCATCTGCTTCATGCCCCACATTGTGACCTCCATACCTTCCTGACCAAAAGCAGACCAAAGGCTCCCAGCCCGTGTTTTGATAGCACAAAGCACCTTTCCCACCCAAAGGAAACAACCCCTGGAGAACTTATGGTATCAAGACCCATCCCCACTCTTCCCTGGCAAAGTCCATGAGCCTCTTCCTTCTGTACCAACCTTCCAGCCACGAAACTGAGCCTGAATAATCTTCTATGTTAGAAAAGCAAAGAGAGAGGAAGAAAGGGAATGACAAAGGGTCTAGAAAGCCTGTATGAGCAAAGGGCAGTGAGAATATACAGATTCTTATCTTTGTCCTTCCTCAATCTCCCCACCTGCCAAATCACAACAAAGAAACGTTATTGTCCCAGGAAAATAGGGGCAATGAGGTCAAGAGGAGTTAGAGGAGCTCCCTGTGACAGCAAAGGGTGTGGAGGGTGCTCAGAGATGCTCAGATCCTGAGTGCCATCCATCAGAAGGGAGCACACGTGCAGGCACTGGCCATTAGGCTGGCCAAATGGCACAGGAGGATTTGCAGTTGGTTTGCCACCTTGATGGATCTGGTGATGACAACAACACATGTCGTGATGTCAACACGCAAAGAGGTCAGGGCCTGAAGCCCAAGCCCAACTATCCATCCAGCCACTGCCTGGGATGGAAGGGCTCACTCCTGCCCGTGGTCTCTTCCCAGAGTCTCCTAGTCCCTTGTGACTGCTTGTCCCTCTCAAAGGGCTGCAGCAGATCCTCACTCTCTCTGCTGCTCACAGTGCTAAACCCACCTTATGTCTTTCCTGCTTTGACCTTGATTTTTCAGCATCTTCAGGGGCAGATCTGTGAGCTACTGGATATGTAAGCAGCCAGTTACCACCCTAGGGCTCAGTCACTGTCCTCAGCCTTTGCCAGGCCCCATTAGAGGCTAAGGAGCTCAGAGATGGAAGAGGCAGGCTGGAGGAATGGCTGGCTGGAGTTAACAAACCATGCAGACAGGAGGCACAGCCCCCAGGGATCTCTCCTGTGCATCTGGGGCAGGTAAAAGATTGCAGAGGTTTCACACCAGGAAAGCAGAGCTACTGGGAAGTGATTTAACAGCTATTGCTAGCCTAATTGCCTGCAAAATCATTATTTTGCAGAGGGGGGAGGGAGGGAAAGA
>NW_008607538.1:14676-20456 GCF_000691845.1 Merops nubicus | reverse complement strand
GCTCATTCCACCATCCATGTGCAAACATACACACGTGCACGGATCCACACACAGCCCAAGAGCTCTCAAGTGCAGAATAGGTCTCTCTCTCTCATTAAAGCTAGTAGCTGAGGAAAAAGAAAACTGAGAAGAAGACCAGAAGAACTGGTAGATATTCATCCCCACTGCACAGACCACGTCACAGCCCTGCTGGAGCAACGAGGTGATGATTGGAGCATGCAGCCAGAAGCCTGGCCCTACACTCAAGCCTTCCCTTCACCTGTCTTAAACTTTGGCTTTGTTCTGTTCAACCCCAGGCACAGAGGCCAGAGGATCTCCACCTTCCCTGCACGTTCTTCTCAGTCCTGAGCATGAAAGAACACAACAGCACTTTCTCTTAGAGAGAGATTTATTGCTGGCTCTCAGACACCCACCAGAACCACAGCATTTGGGTTAGTAAAAAAAAAAAAAATCAGGAGTCTGTGAAGGGGAAATGAGAAGATTCTCATCAAAGCCTGCAAGTGATCACCACTAAAGGCAGGGACACAGATACAATCTCTGCTCAGAAGGCTCCCCAAGCTGCTGAGAATCTGAAGCACACACCAGCAGTTTGCTCTGTTCCTGCTCTTTCTCTGCTGGCATCAGCCACGAGACCCACGTGGAGATGGGATGCTGGGGTGGACAGAGCTTCCTTCTGCCTGAAGAAAGTATTCTTATATTCAAGATGTTCTCATCAGGCTGTGGGATTAGAGCAAGGCAAGAGGGTGGGGAGCAAGAAGTGATGGAGAGTCATCCAGGACCACACATGAGTCTCAAAATGTTCACTCCACCTCAACCACTACTACCAGAGGTGTGCCCACTCCTCCACCAACACACTGGTCACCTCTACCATGGGAATAGCTGCTGTCAAGGGTTGGGGCTGGGGTGGCCACTGTACAAGTGACAAATACTCTCTATTAAACTCTGCTCCCTTCCCAAAGGGAAGGAGAAGGAGGATAAAGGAGAGAGACTTATGGATTGGAAAAGAAAATTAAAACTGCTTTAATGAAAATAACAGAAAAAAAAAAACATGAAATATATACAAATCTATACAAATCCAATATTGAACCCAACCCTCTGATGGCAGTTACGTCACCATCACCACTGGTGCTGTGTGGCAGGCACTGGGCAAGTCCCAAACTGGACTCAGTGGCAGGTGGGAACTGGACTCAGGAGCTGGAATTTGGTGCTGGATTCAGGAACACACAGATTGGGATCAAAGACAGAGTCCTCCTTGGCCATTGGCCATTGAAGAAAAGGAGTTGACCCTCGTGATCCTTCAGCTTTACACTGCAGATGATGTATATGGGATGGAAACCCTCGTTGGTCAGTTTGGGGTCACCTGTCCTGTCATCTCCTCTTACTTACTGCACCCCAACGTGGCACCTAAGATTCCTCAGTGACGTTGGCTTCTACAGAAGCAGATGTAAGCAAGAGCCTCTCTGGACACACTAAGCCTTGGTAGTAACTCTAAACATGGAGCATAGTCACTGCCAGAAGCTTACACTGTCTGCAAAACTCTGTGAACTCCAGAAAGTGCATTTGGGGAGAAGAGACCGAGCTGAAAAGCCAAATCCCTGCACAGAATCTCTCCTGTTGTAACTCAAACCAGGCCACCTGCTCCCACTGCCCACACATCTGTGCTGGGCAAGCCCATGCTCCTTGGCCCACAAGATGCTCTCCTCAGCACCCCAAGCTCCCCTGCCCTCCTTTAACCCACCACACACGTGGCAGGGCTCCCGGGCAGCAGCGTGGTCTGGCTGCACACTAATCCTGCTCCCCAGCACTCCCTGGGCTTCCTTCTGCAGAGCTGGCTGCTATTAAAACATCAGCATGATGCTTCCCGAAGGTCAACTACCAGGGGACCAATTCTGGCAGCTGTTTGTTTGTTTGTCTGAACATTATCTAGGTCTGGCTGTTTATTTACATCCATTGAAGTAGCAGACAATAAATATCCTCTCCCAGTGGCAAACAGATGCTTGCACTCGAATGTTCTGGCCAGCTCTGACTTCAAAATTATCTCCTTAATGAGCAAACAACACTATTAATCTTTAAAGACACAGGCTCTGGCCTTCCCTACGTGCCCACCCTGGCTGTGGCTAGCCCTACAGGCATCCTGGCAAGCTGCCCATAGGTCTGAAAGAAGGTAAAAGATACCTTCCATCACTCGACTGGTGCTTATCTGGGTCTCTCCAGCTGCTGTGGAGTCCACAGGAGGGTGATGCTTCAGCACAGACTCCCAGGCAAGCTGGTGGCAGATGCCTCAGTCATGCTTCTAAGAGTGAGATGGGGTTTAGAGGCTGGAATCATAAGGCTATGGAAGAGAGGGACACAATAAACCCTTCCAAATCATGGGTGTGGACTCTAAGGGGTCAAAGAAAAAGCAGTGGGGTTGGAGGGCAAAGAAGGAGTGGGTGCTAGAAAGCACTTGGGAAGAGAAACCACAATCACAGCAGAAACCAAACATCTTCAGGCTCACCAGGCAACAGAAATAACCAGCATCCAGACTGGAGCTTTGATCCTGTCCCTTGCTCTTAAAGGACCATGTTCCTCTGTTAGCATGTTGCTCTGCTAAGCTGATTGGAGACTGTCTCTTTTGGAAAGCCTCACTGAGCCAATGAGGTGACTGGGTGAGAGAAAGGTGAAGTGACCAGGCATGCCAACCACAGAGCTGGGGAATCCTCTCCCAAACTGTATGTCTACACGAGCAAATTTCTGTTAAAATCCAAGCTGCATGCTAGATGTGCTCCAGGACCTTTATTTCAGACTTGCCCAAGCCTGATCCCATAGACTGAATTAGTGTTTGGAGCACACGACCTTCATCCAGTTTGGCTTTATCCAAGGAAAATCCAGTTCAGATACTTTAGGACTGTTCTGTTGTATGAGTCTTAATTAACCACGGACAACTGATAGTCCTCAGACTCACTTCAAAAGCCCATTCCTGAATGAGGACCCCTGTTGCCATCTCATCTCTATTTTTTTCTCCCCCACAGCTTGGACTGGTGACTGCCAGCAAAAGAATGAACCCTTTCCACCGTGCCAAGTGAGCTCAGCTGTTTCCAGCTCTTCTAAAACCATCACCTCCTGCTCAGAACATCATCATCCCTGTCTCACCAGAGTCAAAACGAGACCCTCTCCATTAACTCTTTTGTATAAAGCACTGGAAACCCATCCAGGACTCCTGAAGTGGGGGTCAGGAGCAGGAGCAGATGCTGCTTGGATGCTAGTCATTACAAATAATTAAATGAATAACTAAGTGGAAGAGGAACTGGTGAACCATGGCTCCCTCAGTCAATCCAGCCCTCCCCAGTACTCTGCTTTTGTGCAGCATCAGCAGCCCCCAGGCTGAAGAAGTTCAAGGGAATTCATCATCCCTGTCCCCAAAGCTTCCAGCCAGCGCTCCAGCAGCTCCTCCTCAAGACATGCTGGTGGTTTATTTTGGCCATGAAACACTCCTGGATCCCAGGGGAGGTGATTAAGTGGCTGCCAGGAATCTTGCAAGGTGGGAGGGGTTGCAAAGGCAAAACCCTGCAGGTCTCAGAACCCATCCCTGCTGCCTCCTCTTGGGTGCAAGGAAACAAACACAACTGTGGCACCACCTCTGAAAGGTGGAGAAATATTTTTGGGCAGGGAAAGCAAGACCTGGCAGGACAACCTCTGTCCTCCCTGATCCTGAAGCATCTCTCCTTTATCCTCCTTGCCTCTCCTTCTCCCAGGGCTTCTCCCTGAAATCACCACCATTACTCCTCTCTGTTGCATTAAGGATCAGCAAACTTCAGTTCTGGGAGCTCCGAGGAGCCCTGGAGCCCAGGACATCAATCCAGGCTGCTGGGAGCAGTGCCCAGCCCCAGCCTTACGACTGCACTGGGGCCTCTAATCCTTCATTGCTTTTCCAATATCAGTTCCTCCCTGGTTTATGAACCTAATGGTCCCCAGCACTCTCTGGGGCTGCTGCTACTGGCATGGAGAGGGGACAAAGACACAGCAGAGAGCTCGTGATCTCATGTCAAGACCATCTCTTTCTGTTTTTCCATTGATTTGAGTTACATGACATCTCTCTATTGATCTCAGCAAAGATGGGGAAGGGGCTGGTGACACTCCACGCTCCTCCCATTTCCCTCTGCTTCAGCATGTGCTCTCCAGTTGAATAATCCTTTCTAATTTGCCTAAAGCCTATTAACAGGAGATCAATTTCTAATAAAACATGGCATTTCAATAGACCCATCTATCTACCGATCCAAAAGGCCTTTAGAAATGCTAATTGAAAAAGCAAAGGGTGAGGAATCTCTTTCTCATGCCTAATAGTCAGTGGCAAGCAGCCCTCTCCCTTCTCTTGAAGAGGTGTTTTGAGGTGTTGCCTGCATGGATGATGCCAGCCAGCTCATCCAAAGACAAATCTTAGACCTTTAGCCACACAGAGAGCAGGATCCAGAAGAACCAGGTATTTCTTCTCAACACTGATGCTTTCAAAGCTATCCATACCCCAACGAGTCATGATGGCAGCCACTGTCACCTGAGGAGATGTTGGCTGATCTGGAGAAGAGAGTCAACCCCAACTTTTGCTTTCAAGGGAGACTTTCAAGTGCCCTCCAGCTTTGACCTGGGTAAGGCTCACTTCTAAAACTCTGTCCTAAGCTTATCAGGGTCTGTGTGACTACTCACCCACTTATATCCACAGCCCCAAAGTGGTACACACAAAAATACCCCTGCAGAAGGCACCTGTAGGCACAGCATGCTCACTCTAGAATGCATACCTGAGCTCCCTCATCTGCTCCACACATTAGAAGGGAGAGCAAAGCAAGATGGTCTTGCAGTCCTTTCAAATTCCTGGTTTACATTTATTTTATCCAGGAGGTCTAAACCTTGTGGTTAGCAAGCAATCAAGACTCATTTGCTCTAGCACTGCAGGAAACGAGGAGAAAGGTTCTTCCCCTCTTCTCCATCCCTCCACATCATTCTCAAGGCCTTTTTTTCCCCAAGCAGCAAACACAGGGGGCTCAAGAAACCAGCTTCCCTAGAGCACTGCTGGCTAATCCCCCTCATCTGCAGGCGTTGGGCTGTAATCCTCCCTCCACGTGCCCTGGGCTGGGCTCTGGCAGGAAGCAGGGGTGGCTGCACGGGGCAGGAGCACGGGGTCTAATCCCTGCAGAGGAGTCACCCACTGACCTCTCGTGTAATCCAGACAGGCTGCAAAATCAGGTCAAACAGAGACGTGGCTGCCTGCTGCATAGGAGATCTCCCTTGCAGGGTCACCAGGGCACAGGAGGATTCCTCTTATTCCAGCAGGAGCAAGGATGAGATGTTGATGGCCATCTGGTTTGGGTTCATGGCATAGGTGCTTTGATTTCATGGTGGGTCAGTGTCTCACCACAGATCAAGCATGCAGGGGTCTTGGATATGATACAATGAACCTTCTGCTTTGGGCCAGAGGGTCCTACAAGCCAGAAGACAAACTCCTACCTGACAGAGGTCCCCATTTTTTAAATAATCCACAGCATGTGACCACTGTGCCACACCAGCACTGGTGTGGGTGGTGGGATTGGTTCCCAAGCTACGTTTATAGCAAGAGATGCTCCTGGCTGCAATGGATTTATGATCTAAATTAGACATAAATAAAAAACCAGCCTTCCACTCTGGGCTTGGACAGCACCTAACAGAGTTTGCTTATGACTGTTGCTCCCAACACCATCCAAATAATAATTACAGCTTGGAGTGTGACCAGGCAGGCTGTACCTAGACCACAGGGCTCACCCCAAGGTTTA
>NW_008607538.1:12694-14645 GCF_000691845.1 Merops nubicus | reverse complement strand
AAAAGAGAAGGAGATGACTGGGTCCATCCTCTCCCTCATCAGGGACAGCGTGTCAGGTGTGTGCAGCTTCCACATTCATGAGCCCATTGACAGATGACATCATTTTTGAAAGCATGGTTTACACACACTCCCCTGGCGCTTCCTGATTGATAAATGAGACACTCAGGAGCCACGTGCTAATCAATGCAAATCATTAGTTTGTAACAACACAAGGCAGGCTCGGCAGAGCTCATTTTTCAAGGTAATGGCCTGCCAAGTGATTGGTGTTCAGCAACAAGCCCTGCCTGGAGATCTATTAACATGGAGCTGAGGCCTTTGCTGTCCAGACCCCACCAAGGATGGAGCTGTGTTGCTTTGTGCAAGAGCCAGAGTCCTGAACCTGTTATTCCTCCTCCTGGCCTTTGCCTGGGCTCTGTTGGCAACATCCACCTTGGTCCTAGACATCTGGAGTGCATGTGTTCTCACTGCCCATGAGCACTTGTTCTCCGTCTACCTCCACCTTGAAACTCAAGTAGAAGTCATTTGGAAAATGGTGCTTTGCCCTCCATCAGTGGAAAATGAAGCACTGAACTGCAGATATGTCCTAAGAAAATTCATGCTCACACCAACAGCATCTCTAAGAGCTGCTGTCTGCATCAGGCATGTGTTTGGCCAAATGAAGGGGCCATTTGAACACTCTAGCCACCAGACTCTACATCCAAACTTTTGACTTCAGGCTCTTAAAAGTTCTGCCAAGCTGGAGGTCATCCCAGTGATCTCCTAGATCTACTAAGCTCTGTAAATTTTCTGATACATCATGGATTTGTTCCAATTTTCCAGGATGCAGGAGTTTAGATGTATATAAAACCACTGGCCACGGTAGGAAGGGTGCAGATCTCCAGGAGCTTTCCTTCCTTCCAAACTGGTGGGAGGATTTACATCTCATTTACATGGCCAGCATTTTGGGGAGGGGACTGTCAGCTTTAAAATGTTGACCCTGTTCCCATCACCAGTCCTGGCTCTTCATGAAGAGGGAGTATGTGCTTTCATTCAGAATGGGTTCTGACTGAGATTAAGGAGGATAACAGTTAAAAATAATCTTAAAAAGTATTAAAACTCAACTTTTAGAAACAAGAGCACGGGTGGCAGCTCAGAAGATGCACAACCCACATGCTTGCCTGGGCAAGCTCTTAAGGAGGGCTCCAACTGTAGATCAACACCATTCAGACAAGTAGGACTGGCAAAAAGGCTCCAAGTCCTGTGTGCTTTTGGTTCAGAAACACCCTGAAGCTCAGTGTGTGTGTGAGTGGGACCAAGCAGAGGAAAACATCTCAGCACCATTGGCTGGGAGCACAAATCCTGCCAGGGGATTGCTCAGAACCGGCAGCGATACGGGACGGAACGAGGACAGATGGATGACGAGATGGATGGAGAACACAAGTCCTTTCTAAGCGCCTGTTGATGGGGCTGAGGGAGCAGATTCCTCACCCAGATGAGCTCATCCCATCATGCCAGGAGGGTGGTGCCCCGGGGGGCTGGGAGCCCTGCGGCAGCGGGGGCAGAGCAGCACCACAAAGGGCTCTTTGATGGTGGCCAGACGGGGTGAGCTCCGAGCCACCCACGGATCCTGGTGGCATGGTGTCACTTGGGAGGAAGCCAGCTGCCCTTTGGCAAGGGGAGGGACACACATGAGGAGAGCCAGGCTTCCTCACACACATGGACAGCACAGGCATCCACAGGCTGGGAGAGCTGGGCTTGTTCAGCCTGGGGAGGAGAAGGCTCTGGGGAGACCTTCTGGTGGCCTGCCAGTGCCTGAAGGGACGTAGAAGAAAGCTGCAGAAGGACTGGTTACAAGGTGGTGTAGCAAGAGGATGAGGGACAGAGGTTTTAAACTCGAGCAGGGGAGATTTAGATGAGACATCAGGAGGAAGTTCTTCACTATGAGGGTGGTGAAACACTGGAACAGGCAGCC
>NW_008607538.1:5384-12605 GCF_000691845.1 Merops nubicus | reverse complement strand
GGGGTTGGACTCGATGGCCTTTTGGAGGTCCCTTCCAACTCAAAGCTTTCTGTGATCCCATGATCCTTGCAAAAGGACCTGCTCCCCATAGCAGACAGCAGAAGGAACCTGATCTGACGAGGGGTGTTTCCACCCCCACAGGTGGCACAGTGCCCTGAGCAGCTCCAGGCACCAACAAGGGCAACAAGCTCCATCACAGTCTGTCACATCCAATCCTGGAGATACACAGATGAACTTGCAATTCCCTTTGACAGCATACTGGAGGTGGAGCAAAGCTCTAGTTTCGCTGAGGACTTGGGCACTTTCACCACATTCTCTAAAGAAAAAAAACACAAATCAAAAATCCTATCCCAAAAATGACATCACTGGCCAAGTCAGGTTGTTCTTGCACCAACACTGGTGGCAGGTGCTGGTGCTGAATGACTATGGAGGGATGGAGAGAGTGATGGTCTGAGTGCAGCACTGAAACCAGAAGAACCTGGAGGGGCCAGAGCTCTTTGCTCCCTCCCTTCTTAAGAGCTACAGGCTTGGGTAGGTGGACAGAGCAGTGTCTTGAGAACAATTCCTGTCAGCAACGTGGGGATCCTTTATCTCTGAGGCCAGGGAAAAAGGGGACCTGAAAAAAAAAAGCAGCTCTCCAAGGAAATCAGCCAGCCCAGACTCTCTGTCCAGTCCTTTCTGTCAGTTGACCTCCCTGGGGCTAAGGTGGAGATAATGAGGTCCCACCTATCTCTGGGCCCCAGCCCCACTGACAATTGTGCTGGCAAAGGTTATTGTAATTCAGTTGCTGACTCTTTCAGCTCCTGGGCCTCTCAATGCCAAGGTGACCTATTAAGAACTTCGTATCAGATAAGAAACACCCCTTGAAGCCTTTCTAATGTTTATAATCTATGTTTATCCATGAGAAAAGAAAAAAAAAGGAAAAAAAAAAGGGAGAGAGAGTGAATACTTATCTTCTAATATTGCCTCAGATAAAAGGGAATTACTATCTGGGGACAAAGCTCCACGTTTGCCCTTTCTCCTCTTTCATGTAAGCAGCCAGAAAACTGATCCAGAGCTGAAACAGTGGATGAGGTCTCCACCATTCACCTCCCATAGATCCTCCACAGAAAGCTGCTCTCATCTGCAGATCCACCAACAGTTCCTCTGCTTTTACCTCTGATGTCTGACCAAAAGACAAGTCTCTCTGTAGGTCAGCCTCAGCACAGAGCAACTTTCTCACCAGACAGTCCCAAAGGAGTAGCAGCGGTCCCAGCAACTGCCACATCTTCCATCAAGACCAAATCCCTCATCAACCAGCTCTTCTTAGCTTTGTCTCACTAAGGCTTTCACCTTCCTGAGGCTTCTTCCCATCTCCCAACAGCTGGTCCCTCACCAGTGACCCAAAGAGCCATCTCTCAGGCTTTTTTCTTTCTGTGACCACCAGACCATTTGTTGGTCCTCTCCAACATCACTTGGCTGGATTCATCTACAGTCTCCAGCACTGAGGGAGAAGATACTCCTAGTCACCCCTTCATGGAGACAGCTGCCCCACCGAACTCCTGCAGAAGACCACACACATCCCTGCCCAATTCCTTGCCCTCCATCTCCTCAGTCCTTCCTGAAAGGACCACAAACCACCTTAGCTTGTGGCCACTGCCAAATGGCCCTATACAGTCTATGCAGCCACTTGGCTTCATCAAATCTGTCCACCCAGGATCCCCAAAACATCCAGCCACGTGTGCTGAGAGCTACTGCTGTGCCTTCACAGGAGTGCAGCCTCTGCTGAGGATGCCACATGAGACAACACGAATGCTGGGAGGCATGTGCTACAACCATGGTCCTTGCTCCACCTCAGCTAAGAGAATAAAGAGAGGGCCCTCAGCTCTGGGGTAGGAGGATGAAGAGCACCAGTATATAGAGGGGATGTGCAATGAGAGAGAAGAAAAGTGGTCTGAAGCCCACAGAGCTAAACCCAGCTCCCCCATGGTGAAAACATGGGGGAAAAAATGGACCAACATAATGAATAAATCAGAGGTCACTGGGTATGGAGCAGTGGAAGAATGAATACCAACAGTCCTCCTTGCCAGCATCCTCCTTTGCAGAGCCTCTTAGTCCAGCCTGTGCTGGGCACAGAATGCTCTCCATTCTCTTTCATCCTCCTGCTTGTCTCCAGGGTTGAAACAAAGGACTTAGAAAACCCAGAATCTTCAACCTTAGCTGAGCTACGAACCAGCCACATGACTTCAGAGCTGTCACCTACCCTAGCAGTGCTTTGATTTCCACATTTATCATCAAAACACTTGCAGACTCAATTTTTAAAGGGAGAGCTTCTGTGGCTGCAGGAAAGGTCACATGGATGTTCTTGAGATACGAAGTGTAGACACAAAAAATATTGCTCTAAATGTGCATCTCTCAGAGTGACAGGAGGAAAAACAGCCTGTTGGGTGACCACACCCCTGTTAGATCTCAGATCATTATTAGGGGCTCCTTCAGAGAGGGCCTGGGTGAGAAAAAAATTGATCTGTGCTGGACATCTTCAAAGGAAAAGAGTTGTAGAAGTGATTATTACCTCCAAAAGTGGAAGAATACAGCAGGTATCTCCAGACCCTTAGTCACAGAGGTGACTTGTTCATCAAACAGAATTAGCCAAATGTGTATTCCAAGCCCTTGATTGAATTACCCAAAAGCCATTCAGATGAATTTAAAAATAACAGTGTAGTAGGCACATCTCTGATGCTGGTGAATCACCAGCCACGACCATCATCGTCAAGTCTCCGTGCACCAAGAGATAAAATGGAATTTTTTAACTGAAAAAAAAGTGGAAATGCAGCAGGTTGAGGATGGCAGGGAGTGATTTCCTCCCAGCCAAGCACACCCCTGTGTCTGCAGAGCATGAGCTCAAGTCTATGAGAGTGAAGCTCACCACCCCACGGAGGACACGGAGGCCTCCACGTGCACTTCAAAGGATTAGGAGCTCTGCTGGGAGTTGTCCTACAGGAGCTGTGTGGCACAGAGGGCAAGTCACAAGGCATGATCAAGAGAGAATTAAGAGCACCAAGGGGGTTTAGCAGGCCAGTGCTGACACATTCTTCCTCTTAGGCAGAGGCAGGAGACTCCTAGGAAAGAAGAAAGGCTGCCCGAGTCATCCAGGTTGCAGCCTGGATGCTGAGCTGGGATTCAGATCCTAGATCAAGAGCTCTTGGGGAGTTTAAGTTGGCCCATCAAAGGAGTTCGGACAGTTTTCATGAGTCTATATGATCCTGTAGCATTGAACTGGTCCCAAAACCTCTCGCCCAACAGAACTGCAAGTGAAATATGAACTGTAGGGACACTCAGAAGGCAGAGAGCCTGGAGAAGCTGAGTGCAAGAGACCCTGGAAGATCACAGAGTCATAGAATTACTTTGGTTGGAGAAGACCTCCAAGATCATCTAATCCAACCATTAACCCTACTCTACCAAATCTACCTCCAAGCCTTATAGCCAAGCACCCATCTACATGACTTTTAATCACATCCAGGGATGGGGACTCAGCCACCTCCCTGGGCAGCACGTTCCAACACCTGACAACCCTTTCAGTGGAAAGGTTCTTCTACATATCCAGTCTAAACCTCCCCTGGAGCAGCTTGAGGCCATTCCCTCTTGATCTACCACTAGTTACCTGTGACAAGAGACCAACTCCTACCTCTCTATAGTGTCCTTTCAGGTAGCTGTAGAGAGCACTAAGGTCCTCCCCACAGCCTCCTTTTCTTCAGACTAAATAGCCCCAGGAGCTGCTCCTCATAAGACTTGTTCTCTAAGCCCTTCACCAGCTTAGTTGCTCTTCTTTGGACCTGCTCCAGCACCTTGATGACTTTCTTGTACTGAGGTGCCCAAAACAGTTTCATCTCTCGGGATGCTTTGGCTGAGCCAAGTGATGCACAAGGACCACAAGGGAGGTCAAAGCAGAGCTAAGAAGAAACACTGTCCCTCCAACAGGACCAATTTACATGTCTGCAACTCACTTGGTGCCTCAGCTCTTTCTCCAGTCCCTTTTTTTTTACTGTTTTAGGTACCAGCACAATGTCCTGTCTGAGATAAGACAGCTCGTTACTTTTCTTCTCATGGAACAGATTGAGATGTCTGAGCTCTAAAAGTAGCAGCCCATAAGGAGTCGTAGGAGTTCTCCATCATCTACAGGTCTTGTTAATAACCTACACAGCTCGTTACCTCTGTAGAAGCAGCTCATCCCTGGCCCTGTATCAATAAAGCAATGATCTCCTGCCTGAGATCTTCTGGGGACAAAGTGCAAGTGATCCTGAGCAGAGTAGAAACCATACCTCAGACACTGCTGCTGCAGTTGAATGCTTGGAGTAGAACTCGAGAAAAAGCCCAAGACAGCTTCCCAGAGATGCTCACTGAAGCAACTGCTGCATTTTGGGTCCCTGGGGTGCCCAAACAGGACCCTTCCTCGCTCTCTTGGACATGTCAAGCAAGGCAGGGAGCACGTAGCAAACCTCACTGAACCCTTGGTGGTGGAAAGGTGATGGACAAACAGCATGGGCATGATCTGATGTCTCCACAGCCCTCACCTACCTCCCATGGGCTGGGGAGAGGCAGCAAGAGCAGTCACTCCAGGGAAACAAGGGATCACTTTCCTCTGGGACCTCGAGGTAACCCGGGCAATGAAACTCTACCCAAAGCCCTTCAGACATAAGGTCGTGGTGGGAGACAAAGCAAGGTCAGGAGTTCAGCCTCAATGCAGCAAGAGCCACTCCAGACACAAAAGACCCAGGGATCAGATGTACCTGCCCAGCCTGCTGGGGAGGGAAGGTATTGAGATGCATAATTACTGCCCTTTTCAACTGCTAGGTAGTGAAATTCCCAGTCCAGGAGGTCTAATATGCCAAACCCTGTGCACTTCAAGCTCCATCCTGATCCTCATCCAAACAACAGCTCAAAACATCTGCACTATTGAGGATTTGCTCAAAACCAGACCCCTTCCTGGAGTTATCATTTGCTCCCTCTTTCCCAAAGCCTGATCTCCTTTTAAGGGAAAGTTTTCCACGTTTCCAGGGTTTTGGTGTGAAATTAGATCAGTTTCATGAAACGGGAAGAAAACCTCAGGTTTGGAGAGGTTCACGCTTCCTTGGGGATGCTACACAGAGCCCTCAGAGAAAACTGATTTCCAAGTGCCAGGAGCTCACTTTTTTATTGTCTTTTTCCAGATCTCCCTCATAAAACGGAAGAGGAGGGGGGGGAAAAAAATTACTTTTTATTATTTGCTTAATCAACCCTTATCAAATTGCATCGAAAGTTTTCTTGGTCCATGGGAAATGGTGAAAAAAGTGGAGGAGGAGAGCAGCTACACCTGCACATCCAGTGCAAGAAGAAGGTGGAGGAGAAGGGTTTGGGGACTAGCTGCTCCATTATTTTGGGTCACTTCTAGCCCCAAATTCTCCTTTTTGGCCGAAGCTTCTCGGCGTGTGCAGCAGATGGCGCAGCTGCAGAGGATGTCCCACTGCCACCCACTGTCCCCAGGCCAGGGCCACCTCAAAGGGCATCCTGCACTACCTGCTGGTCTCATCCTGCCTCCTCTTGGCCAGGTCCTGCGCTGTGAAGTCCTCAGCACTGGATTTTGGCACTCTCAAAGCATTTGAGAGGGATGAGAGCGGGCCACCAGCTGTCCCAGAGAGGGGGAATGCATCCAAAAGGGATGCAGGAGGCACAGCTCCATCACACAAAACCCCACATCAGTGCCTCCTGGGACAGCAGCATGATTCACAGCCTTGAACTCAACCTCACCCCATGTTAAACGTCCCGAGGAGAGACAGAGGACAGGCTGCAAAAGGGGCCATGGGGAGCAATCCTGCAGTGGCTCAGGTGCTTCATTTCCATACCAGGAGGGAAGAACCGTGTCGCCAGTGCTGGGCTCCCCTCCAAAGACCAAGTGATGGAGACCAGAGCCCAACCAGCTGCCCCAAGAGCCAGAAGCCAACCTCCTCCCACAGCCTGCACCCTTCTGGGGCTGGCTGCATTCATTGGAGAAGACTGGAGCTTCTCATCATGGCCATAATGGTTCCCACTGGACTCCTATTTCTGTCGGGGAGTGACAGAGGAAGGCAGTGTGAAGCTTTTCTTTTGGGGACTCCAGGCTATCTTTGCAGGCTTTGTGATTTAAAGGGACATGCCTGCTGCCTTGATGACAATCGACTGCTTCTTCTCTCCTCTTCAAAGGCTAAAACTTAGTAATGGCACTGCTAATTTTGTCCCAGGCCAACAACTCCTGCCCTTTTGTGTTGAGGAGCAGGGTGTGGTTATGCCTCTTCTTTTTCTTATTTTTTTTTCCCCTTTTCTCTGCTTTTATCACATGCTCTTAGAGGAGGACTGGATATCTGCTTGTAAAAGGGAGAAACTTGTGTTTGTACACAGATTTCTTAAGAGCTGAGGAAGAAAATGCAAAGGGGGGGAAATTATTCTGGGTGGAAAGTCGGTGGCAAACAAACTACGAGTGACACGGAGCAAGAAGGAGAAAGAGTTAAAGCTTTTTTGGTGAAGAGTTGGCTGTGTCCTGTAGCTCTCTCTGCAGCTGCCTTCCCCCATCTCCCTCAAACTAGGAGCTCTTCAAAGCCTCTTGCCTTTGGCCTCGGGGGTGGGGACAGCCCCAAGCAGGCTGCCAGCCAGCCAGCTGCCACCTTTGTCCCTGCAGAAGCACGACAAGGCACAGCTGGGAAGAGTCTGGGGGAGTTTTTTTTTCCCTCTTCTTAGAACAGTCTCTTTTTTCTTTTTCCTGGAAGCACATTTTTCCGACCCAAATTTACCCAACCCTTGTGCATTTCTTCCCATCAGCCACAGGGTGTCAGCAGCTATAAGGAGTGGGTCCCCTCAAGGAATCCCAACTCCTTAAGACATCCCAGAGTTGGAGCAATGCTTTGGGATGGGTCCCATCCTGCCCTGTCCCCCATCAGAGTTTCCAGTGAGTAGAGGAGAGCCCGCAGGCTGCTGGCCCAGGATTTGCTCCAAGCCCCCAGCACATTGGGCACAGGATTTTGGGGATTTTAGGGCAGGTGATGACAGTTCTTCCGTGGTGGAGAAAAGATCCAAAATGATCCATGAGCTGGTGGCATGTCCTAACACAGGAGGGCTTTGAGGGGCAGCTGGGGGTCTAGGAGAGGAAAACACCCCAGGGGTGACAATAAGACAGGCTACATTTCCAAACTCCTGTTTCTGAAGGTATGAAGCCAATTCCTAGGACATATGAGC
>NW_008607538.1:0-5353 GCF_000691845.1 Merops nubicus | reverse complement strand
CAGGATTGGGGACAGTCAACTCAGACCTCAGCCACCACCTTTATGGGGTTAGTTGGGCGCTTCTAACCACCACCAAAGAACATTCCCATGTCCCACCCATGAGTTAAAAGCTCCCATTTGGCTTTCCAGCTTCAGCCAGGGAGGAAAGCAGCAGTGAGAAGCCCCAGGTCCACGTGCACAGCCAGCCCCAATCCCTGGGATCCTAGAGGAGCATCAAGAGATGCAGGGAGGTGAGTTCTGTGCTTGTCTCACTAGTGCCCTTTGCTGCCTTCCACCCCATTTTGTGCCTCCAGTGTCCCATCCAAACTGGGAACAGGGAAACCTCCCTCCCTTGCCAAGTCTGAACAGCACAGGGAAGGGGTTGCCATGAGGATGGAGCAACGTGGTAGAAACCCTTCAGATCCCATGTTCCTCACAACAATGCTCCCACCTACTCCCCAGACCGTGACAAAACAAGGTGCCACTTGTAGTAACCCAGCTCAAAGCTGGATATTTTGGGGACCAAACTAAACCAACCTGAAAAACAAATGGATGAAAGCTGAGCAGCCTCACTGTCTGGCTCCAGAGACATCCTGCTGTCATCAGTACCTGTGTGCCTTCCAGGCATGCACTAAACGTGGGATTCATCTTGTTTAACATCATCTTCCCCCAAATTAGACATCTCACCTAATGAGTCAGGCAGGTTTCCCCTCTAGTCAATGAAAAGAGACAGGTTTCACCCCGGGGGATTTGTGCCATCCTAAATAGGTGTCTCAGGCAGATGGAGTGAATTGCTTTCTGGAGATGCCAGTCCTTCTCCATTATCTATAAACAGCAACTCATTCTGATTCAACGCTGATGACCAGCATTAGGTGAGACAAATTTCAGCCTGAGTGACACGCTGGCATCTCTCACAGATTTTTTCCTCTTTCCTTGCTGTCCACGTGGGTGAGGGTGCGTGGGTGGTTTATTACAGAAATGCTAAATTTTGAGGGCAGTGCTTGTTTGCTCAACGTGTCATATGACAAGAAGAGGGTTGGGGAACTGTGCTTTCATCTCTAGCTTGGATGCTATGCTGTTGCACAGTTATAGAGGGACTCCTGCAGAGCTAGAAGAGCTGCAGACAGAGCTGTCTCTTCTTTTGGATGAGCAGAAAACAGGCCACCGGTCAGAGCTGGCAGAGCTGTGCCATTAGCACGGAGCTGACAGTAGGAAACAAAGGGTTTGCAGCCACCATTCTTGTCACATTCATATAGCCCTTGTCCAAGCTGGAGCTTCCCATGAATTCATGGTTTCCCAGTTACATCACACTGCTGTGATACAGCAAAGTGGCCAGTTTGCAGTATATGAAGAGTGAAAAGAGTCTGTTAATTAATTAGGAGTGATGAGAGAGCTCGTTGGCCACTCAGACAACCCTACATTGAGCATATGCCTTTAACCAGAGAACTTAGGTCACATAATCTGCACTCTCCAAAATCACCTCCACTTTTTTTGTGTCAGTCTTCAACAACGAGCAGCTCGTGGTCAGTACTGAGGCATCTCATCCATATAGGATGAAGGGTGCAGCCAGCTCCACAGTGTTGGAATTACATCTGTGAAACCACACGGGCTCATCTGTAGCTCACAGGGCTTTGAATCACCAGGGGGTCAGTTTTAACATCCCTAAACCCACTTGCAGGCCCCCATGACCCTGGTTCCTGCACTTTATGGTTGGAAATCAGATGCCACGAGCATTGTAAGCAGAGCTTTGGGTGCAAAAGGACATTGATCAGCTATGAAGGAACCTGGAAGAACCTGGTTATGGCCAAGATGCAGATGTACCTCATTTGCATGTAAATGCCTTAATTCAAGGCAGCTCTTCCTGGTTCCTCTTGGAGACCTCTGCAGCAGTCCAAAAAATCCAACCAAAGCCTCTTCTACCTCACGCTGTCTGAGCAAGTTCCTCCTGGTGGGGACTATTTCCAACATCACTGGGAAAAGCAGCACGTACCAGGCAGCAGGTCACCTCCCAACATCTGCCACACACATTTCCCATCCCCTGCAAGGGGCTTCCAAAGCAACCCTCTGCTGGGATGTTTGTACAAACACGTGTATTTACTGTGTCAACACGCACTGGAGAGCAAACTCATTAAAAGGCAAAGGAAACGGGCTATGAGCTGAAGCCTCTCCAAAGCTCCACCCCAGCTCTTCCCTGGGATCACAGCTCGGTGGTAAAAACCCTCATTCACAAAAATCTCAGCCCTCCTCTCCCCAGCTTGTGCCTGTCACAGAACGGTTTGGGTTGGAAGGGACATTTAAAGGTCACCTAGTTCAACCCCTCTGCAGCCAGCAGGGGAACCTGCAACTACAGCAGGTTGCTCAGAGGACTCTCCAATCTGACCCGGAATGGTTCTGGGGATGAGGCATCAACCACCTCTCTGAGCTACCTGGGCCAGGGACTCACCACCCTCAGCATCAAAAATTTCTTCCTTCTCTCTAGTCCAAAACTCCCTCACTGAGTTCAAAGCCATCCCCCCTTGTCCTGTCCCAACAGACCCTGCTCAAAAGTCTGTCCCCAGCTTTCTGACAGGCTCCTTTAAGCCCTGAAAGACCCCCTAGAAGGTCTCCCTGGAGCTTTCTCCTCTCCAGGCTGAACAACTCCCAACTTGAAGGCATCCTCCCCATAAGAGTCCCACCACCCCAACCGTTGGGGAACTCTGCTACATGATCTCCAGGCAGAAGACAAACTCATACAGGCAGAGCCAACATTCAGCAAACTTTTTTTTCCTCAATCAACCAAGGATTCCTGAGGTTATCCACTCCTGTGATGCTGCAGTCAGGAAGAGCACCATGGAGACGTTCATAAAGAGATGTTTAAAGAAAAACAGTTCCTCCTGACTTGTCACATACTGGGTCCAGCTGTTGCTTCCTCTTCAGCTTGGCACAGGACTGCACGTGTGTGTGTGTGTGTGCATGAACACACAGACAAGGCAGATAGAGGTAATTAGAAAGCTAAAGGCACCCAGCACTTCCCAGCTGTCAGTCCCAGAAAAAATCATCGTCACTTAAATGCAGAGACATCTACCACTTAAGTAAAAGTAGAATCCCTGCTACAAGATGTGAAGAGAAGAGTTTAAATGTGTCTCGGGGAGGACAGGGGTAGAAACAGTTGCTGGTAAGTCCAGCAAAACCTTAGACAAAAAGAAAACAGATGGAAATCAAAATTATCCAAGGACATGGAGAAAATCATAGAATCATTAAGGCTGGAAAAGACCTTGAAGATCATCAAGCACAACCACTAACCCAGCACTGCCAGTTCACCACTGAACCATGTCTCTCAGCACCACATCTCCACGGCTTGGAAACCCCTCCAGGGGTGGGGACTCCACCACTGCCCTGGGCAGCCTGGCACAGGCCTTGTCAACGCTTGCAGGGGAGACATTTCTACTCATGTCCAACCTAGAGTTCTCCTGGTACAACTTAAGGTCATTTCCTCTTGTCTTGTTCCTTGGGAGCAGAGCCCGACCCCCCCTGGCTCCAGGCTCCTGTCAGGAGCTGTGCAGAGCCAGAAGGTCTCCCCTGAGCCTCCTTTGCTCCAGGCTCAGCACCCCCAGCTCCCTCAGCTGCTCCTCCCCACACTTGGGCTCTAGACCCTTCCCCAGCAGCTTCATTGCCCTCCTTTGGACATCCTGCAGCATCTCCATGTCCTTCTTGGAAGGATGGGCAAAAAAAATTCTACTGTTGTGGAAGCCTTGCTCAGTTCATCTCCCAGAACTTCATCCCCTGCCAAGAAACACCCCCAGGACCATGCACCCAAGCCTGGGCTGGCACAATGCCCAGTCAACAGCCAGTGCAGCAGCAGCAAGTGGCAACACTCTTACATGGGGAGCAAGAAGAGCCCCAGCTGCAGGAGCCAACAAGGTCTCTGCAGCACTTGGCATTGTAGAGCTTCAAACTTCCACCCCCAAGCCTGGTTCTTGAGAGGGGAGAAGTGAGACTTTAAAAGAAAAATCAATGTCAAATGATGTGATTGACACTTCAGAAGGTATTTGGCACCTTGCTGAGGAAATCTCTCCACTGCTTTGCAGGACAGAGGAGAACTCCCTCACCCAGAGCCACTTTCTTGCCTCCAAACCACCCCGACACCCTTATCCACTGCCTGGAAGTTCCTAGTGGTGGGGGACTCACCTGAGGAGCCTGGCAGTTGGATGAACAGGATGGAGCAGCTTCAGTCAGGGGGGATACAGGTAGAATTGGCCTTGACTCCAGGAGGATGGGCTAGGCAAGCTCTTAGGTTCCTCCCAGCCCCATTTTCCACTGTTTACTGTGATCACCCCCATGCAGAGGGGAGGTTCTGGCCGGGACTGGCTCCACAGCTGCTGCTTTGGATGGGAGGAGCTGCTCCCAACCCCGCTGAGCTGGCAGGGACCCAGAGCTGCCTCCCAGAAATGACAAATCCCTGTTCCTCACCCCTGCTGGCTTCATTCAAATGGTGGCTACTGTTCAAACTAGCAGCCACCTGCACTGCCAGGGGCACAGAGCCCCCAGGGGGGTGATCCCCCACGTGCTGCACCCCCTCCTACACAATGCCACAGCCCATCACTTCAGGGCTGCACCCTGCTCTTCTTACTGCCACAGCAAAATGAAGCATTCTCCAACTTCTGCTTCCCTTGGACACCATGGGATGTGATGCCTTAAAGGTCTTCTCCAAACTAAACGATCCTCTGATTCTGGGATTCTCTGATATTGTGGTGGCTGCTCTTCCCTGTGCACATGGGGGCAAAAAGGGGCAGTATTTTGGAGGGATAATGTGGTGTCGTGTTGTCATAGAATCATAGAATCCTTTAGGCTGGAAAGGACCTTTAAGATCATCAAGTCCAACCATTGAGCCAATAGGGCTCTAAAGTCCTCTGCTAAAACAGATCAGAATCTGTCAGGGCTGGAAGGGACCACAAGGATCCCCCAGTTCCAACCCCTCTGCCATGAGCAGGGACACCTCCCACTAGATCAGGCTGCCCAGAGCCTCATCCAGCCTGGCCTTAAAGACCCCCACTACCTGCAAAAACAACCTCTCTGAGGTGTCTGCCCTGCCACCACATCCTCCTTTTATGAGGACTGTGCAACAACCCCCTGCAAATGATTCCACATCTCCTGCTCCTCAAACAATACATGGAAGCCATATAAAAGTCCTCCTAGGTCAGGCTAAAGACAAAGTGGGATGTATCTGGGGCCACCACATCCTCCTTTTATGAGGACTATGCAACAACCCCCTGCAAATGATTTGACATCTCCTGCTCCCCAAACAATACATGGCAGCCATACAAAAGTCCTCCTAGGTCAGGCTAAGACAAAGTGGGACGTATGTGGTTGAAAATTCACCTCAGATGCTTGATTT
>NW_008607537.1:526-10836 GCF_000691845.1 Merops nubicus | reverse complement strand
CCCGCTGGGGTCCTGCCGCTCTTCAGGAACTTCGGCCGACTCCGAGTGGAGTTGTTATGCGATAAATACACAGAAAGGTGAAGCAGAGGACAAAGCAGACGTTTGAAATTGGAGAGGGCTGTAGTTAGCTAATTGCGATCCTTTGCCTTCTCTTAAAAATAGACTCTAAGTACAGTGATGATTCCACCGAACAGTTTGACAGTAAGCCTTGCATCTTTGTCCAAGAGGTAGGTTAGAAAACCCCTTCAGTTCTCAGCAGAGAAAAACAATCAGTCCCAGCCAAAACCAGCCTTTTTGGGTTTAAATATTTAATTCTTAAAACCTCCACCTCATCAAACATCCCCTTTCAAGTCTCCTCTGAAATCGTATCATTCCTCCCTTGTGTATACTTCTCTCTGCTATTATTTATTATTTAACACTTTGTGATGCAGTTTGTGCTGAAAATACTGCACAAAATGAATCAGTTCCATGCTTACTGCATCTAGAGACATTTAAGGTCCAGTCCTGCCAAGTGCCTAAGATTATGCAGGTTTCCCTGTTGAACTGACTGCTAAAAAGCTGCTTAAATATTTTGCATGATTAGTGCTATACACATGTAGAAATAATAACATCAAAAAATTATTTATTTTATGGGCTATTAATCCTGACTAACTATGGTACAAGTGTCTTGTTTTGCTGAGTTCCTGGGTCTTTCCGTAAAAATTTCCTTATAGCAAAAAGGCCCAAAGGATTTAGGCTAGAATCTAACATTTGCAGAATTCAGGTCCATGCAATCATGATCTGACCCTAAGTGGCATATGCTTATGGAAAGCAGAGGGTGATTAAAGCTCCTTGAGGAGAAAAAAAAGTAAGTTTCCTGTGGCACCATAAGACTCTGGATCAGACCCAGAGAATTCAGAACACATTAATCATATTATCATAATTAATCATGTTACTCTAGGTGTTTGGTTCTCTGTGCCTGTTAGTCATATTCATAGTGAAGGTATTTTAGCTGTACCACATCTTAAAAGTCTAATAGTGATCTAGAGCTGGTCTGGGCTAGGGCACTAACCCGTTTTACTGGACCTTCAGCAGTGTGTTTTAATGTCTTTATAGCTTGTAGTTGTAAGAACACCTGCATAATCAAAATATAATATATATAAAATATCTATATTTCGAAATATAATATGTATAGAAATATAAATTATAATACTGGAAACAAGAAAACCAGCTGAGAGAAATTGGTATTACACAAGGTGCTGAGGCACATCTTAGGTCATTATTTGGTTTTATAAAGCTGCCTTTATCAAGCTGAGAAATACAGATGATTTCCCAGTTCAGCACCATCACCTACTTTCAAGACCTCTCTTTGACATTGCTTTAAGGTAAGTAATAATCACCTGCTTTGCCACAGTTTCATCCCGTAAGGAATGTACTTTGCCTCTGAAACAATTGAGAAGATGAATGTTTCAACTAGAACCAACAGAGTTGTCTTTACTCAAGCACATAGACATTTAGTTAGGTGAAATAGTTCCAGCCACAGACCTTATACAAAATTAAGTATCCCTACTATATTTTCCTTTAATTACTTTCAGTTTTCACTGAGACTTTCACATGTGTATCAACAGAAAGGCTTGTTGTTCAAATTTAAACTAGAAAATAGACACTTTTTTTTCTGGTAAATCCTGTAGCAATGTATAGCCATGTCTCAGTGGAAGTTACATAAATGCACACACACTCATACTCTATATATGTATTTGTGCACTGTACATGTTCAATTCTGTGTTTCATTGTATATATATACTCTTAGAACTGATTCTTGCTTTTTTTTTATTTTTAACGTAAGAGAGTTTGGAAGAGTAAAAGTTGGAGAGAAAGTAAATGAGTTAACCTGAATGTTGAGACGGTGATAAAAGTGAAGAATATAGAACAATTAAAACATATAGACCAGTTATCATGTTCCAAATTCTATATTTCATTTTTGTTAATAATAACAATGTTGATGCAATCTCTGAGTATTTCCCAGGGACCGATTATGTGCTAGAGGGAATAGTCCTTTGCTGAGCACTGAGTCAATGGAGCTTTCTAGCTAATCATTAATTCCCCAAAAAAAAATGTCATATAGTGTAATTATTATTATTAACAGACATTCCAGAGCTCTGAAAATCTGCCAAAAAAGCAGCTAGACAGGACTGATCTCAGGCAGTGTTGATGTGAAAGGTATTTTTGTGATAAGAAATGTCATGTGGAAACTGGAATGAAGCAGTCAATTTCAGCAGTCTGTTTCCTTGATAGTTATTTCATAGTGTAATGGGATGTTTGGATGTGGAGATACAAAATGTATTGCACCTGGAAAACAAAAGAGGTGATGCTTCTACTATAGCAGGCCAACCAGCATCCTATTTGCAATCACTTGTCTTTAAAAGCACAGTTAAATGTTAGGAGATGTCTGCTGTGAAGCAATAAGGTAGCTTGAGACATGAAAGAAATACCTTAAGCAGACATGAGCTGAAGAAGCACAGTGTGTTTAATAAGGAAGCTACAAGCAACATGAGGTTTATAGATACTGGAAACAGCCCCATGATTTACAAATATTGTAAACAGTCCTGAATGACAAAACACAGCCATTTGTTTTGAACACCTCTACGATCTGGAATCAGCACACGTCAGACAGTCGCGTTTGCTTCCACTAAGGTTTGTCATTCCTCTCTAAGGAATATGCTTTCTCATTGGGATTAGGTTGCTGGTTGTGTAAACTGCAATTGATTCTAGACCTTTCTTTCAGTTACACAGCTAACACTTCATAAGCCTTTGTTCTTTTAGCCAGTAGCTGCAATCATCAGTATCATATTGGTGCAGCAACGTGTGAAATGCCATCCTGCAGTGCGTTGACACTAAATATACTTCTCCTTTTATAATTATTACACTAACCTCTCTATTTTCATTAAAAAAGCTGAACATACAAACTTGGATAGAATGAGTTTGTTCTTATAATTTCATGAAGTCACATCTACTTTAACTAGTACCTCTTACAAACATTGAGCATTTTTTTGGGTTTTGTTGTTAAGTCCAAAAAAAAAAATACACTCTATATATAGCAAAGGAATCACCATCAAGAGCCAGGAGGTGCTTCATGAATGAAAAAAACGTGAGAGACTTGTTTTCATGGCTCACTGAGGAGGAAGAAAATTTTTTGCAACTCTACAATGTAGAAATTACCATTATCACATCATATTTTTTTTCTATTCAGTCTTCCTGTAAAACAAAACTGTAGTAATTGCATGGGTTGGGGTTGATGCAGGCAATAACAGCATTCACATCTGGAGTGGACTTAATAAAATGCTGAGAGTTCTTATAGTTTCAGTTTAATTCAAAGGAAATTCAGGAAAATTCAGATAAATTTAGAAGGCAAATGGAGTACTTGCAAATATACAAGAGGAAACACATTTATACTGCTAATGTCTTCAGTATACAGCAGTAGAAAAGAAGTGCCAAAATGTCTAAGGTTGTTTTCAGTATTATTGCTGAAAAATGAGTTGTGTCCTCAGGTTTGCCTGTTGCACAAGGAAAACTGCCAGCTTCCCTCTTTGGCAAAACTGATGTTACTTTTGAATTGTAACCGTATTGCAAGTACCTGTGAGCAAGGTATGTTTCTGCTTGTCATAAATTAGACTGCCATGGAAATTGGAGCTGAAATGATTGTCCAGGTGTCTGAGGATTACTGGAAGTGACAGCAGCTCTGTAGATCATTCCAAATTCATGCCAACAAAATCATTGCCTGGTTAACAGAAAAAAAAAAAAAAAAAAAAAAAAAAAAAAAAAAAAAGAAAACCTACAGAGGATCAAAAAAATTGGAACTGCTTTTGTATCTTCCCAGCTGAAAACCCAACCACCTTCATTCCCACGAGTTCAACTTTTCAAGGCAAAGATGAAGCTTTTTGAAACAGACCTAAAATAGCATTAAAAATTTTCAAGGTTAAAGTGAGTATAATAGGCTGTACACTGTGCCTGAGCATGGAGAACCTGTGCTCAGACACAGGTGAGGACACATAGCAGAGAACATTTTCTAATCCTCTGCTGTCTGACTCTGGTGTATGTTAGAAGAGCTGAGAAGCTGATCTAAGCAATAACTCTTATAAAAAACATCCTCAGTAACTGAGATTAAGAGGTAGACAAGTTTAAGTCTAGAATGTGCATTCTGTAGGCCTGGAACATCATGGATGGAAGCCAGGACAGGAAGAAGTCAAAGTGGCCAGTCCATCAGTCTGTCAGTTTTAGCACTATTAACCCTCAAGGGCTATGGAAGTGAGCTGGAAACCTCAGAAGTTAAGAACTTGCTCTTCACAGAAACTTAAAGCTGCTGTATTACTTAACTAACAGAAGACTTTAGCCACTGTATATTTTGCATGTCTTCCAAAATGTACTGTCAGGCAACCAAAATCAAAAGTTCTTACTGAACATTAGACCTTTTTAGTGTGCTTCCCTGATAATAAGCTTTAATGACGTCTCTCCATATCATTGTCACAACATGCCCATCTAAGGCTTGACGTATTTTGTATCTTACATACAGTAATAATATATAGATGTAGGAACCTTTAGATTTATGAGGAAGAAAAATTCTCAGTTCAGTTTTTAAAGGATGATAACTGTTAAAAGATGCTCAGGATTTTAAAATGGTATATCACAAGACAGATTAAATGAGAGGTACAGAGAAAGAAAGTAAAAATGGTCTGAGTTCTGTGATACTTTTTTGATTATATGACACTGCAGTTTTCATGTGTTGGTCAGATTCACTTATGTGATTACGATGCCTGGCCACGACTGTCAAGTGTGGGTACTAAAGGTTAAATATCCACAGGCCAACTCAGTATTTCCTAAATTCAACAACTGTCTTTCCAGTGATTTAAAATGGAAACTGCACTTGGTGATTTTGTTCAAAGCTGAAAGCTACAGATGTCTGAGTGGTCAGTACTTCTGAAAACCGAGTCATGTATTTGAAAGCCCAATAATGAACTGAGAGACTAAATTTAGGCACATGTGTTGGAAAACTTGACATGCACAAATACATGTACAGGTTCCAGACCATGATTTTGAGCAGATGGTAACAACTTTCTCTTTTGGATCCACTTGACAACCAATGTAAACAGCAGTAATAAAGCTGTCTCCGAAGAGAGTTGCTTCTCTGTCCTCTAGTGTGATAGCGAGTAAGAAGAAATATATCAACCAGGTATACTGACAGGTGGGTCAAAAAACCATGAAGATCTCAAGGTGGAAAAGTAAACACCATTTCTTATGTCTTCTTTCTGGAAAGCATTCTGATAATGTTAACAGGATCATCGCTACTTCTCGGCACAGGGCAACTCTGCTACACCTATATATATGGAATATTTATCTAGAACATCTAGCTAGGTATTCTGTTGTACTGCTATACCTATCTTGATTGAAAAGGCACCAATCCAGTCTCCTTGCTTTTTGCATCCTGTCAACATTAAACTGAAAAGTAAATGCTTAAAGTAAATAATGTGTAGCAGAACATTTTTTACAGTAATTTACTTTTTCTTGTGGTTTTGTAACATATATTTCCGTAGAATTTATTATAGTGAAAGTGCAGTGATCCCACAGCTGGATAAATAATAGGAAAAACCAGAAGGATTTTAACTGTTATGTGAAATGCACATTAGGGAGTCTTCAGAAGTGGTGCAAAAAGATGCTGACAGTGGATTCCAGTGGTATCTTTTCGTTGAAGCATTTACTTAAATCAGCAGATTATCTCACCTGCTAAATATAATCTAATATGAATAACATATTTAGGATATCTGCTCCCCAGCACATATGTAGGAGATTACTGCAGAGTACAATAAGGTTAAACACATTTTAAATACAAAACACTAGCACCTGAGTACAGTTTTCAGAATGGATTATTTAATCTGTATATTTATGTAGGCAAGTGACATTGGAATAAAATGTAAAGAAGCTGCAGAAGGAATGCTTTTGTATTGTATGTAAATAATATATACATATATAGGGCCAGTTGTAACTGAATACTTGGTAAAAGGACAACTCACAATTTTCTTAGGTGCATGTGTGGGAATTAGTCTGTCATTCACTCCCACTCCACCTGAAAAAGGATAGCTGGCCTCTTTAAAGTCAGTTTTGTAATTTATATACACCTTGAAGTCTTAAATATGATTTTCCAGTTTAACAGATTCTCCTTGGGAATATACTGATTGTTTTTCTTTAAAAATAAAAATGAAATAAAAGGAAATTGCACATAATTTCTAGGTAAACAGGAACAGTTGAAGTGAGCCTTGATAATATGAAGAAACAGATAACTTAGATGGCTGAACAATAGGATTGCTTTCCTACATAAACAATCCAAGTATTTCAACACATAAAAATGACCACAAATTAAAAAGAGCAGATATCTCATAATACACAATTATTTCACTTAGTTTTGTCATAATGTTTAGCTCAAATTAAAAAATAAACCAAACAACCTTGCACAGCAAGATCAGAAATAGATCCTCCAACTGAACCTGGGTCCCATTTTCAGTCTTTCCATCTCATTGCAAAGGACTTTTTTTAGTATTTTTTTAGTATTAGATACGTTGGTCATGATTAATTACTTATTGAGAGCTGTAGGCAAGCAAAAAGTCTTGACTCATTAGTGTTAACAGGAATATGACCGCTAAATTCAATGGAGTGAAGATTCCACTCCAAGGTTCAAGATTTAATAAGTTTACTCTCATTGAGATGTTCTTTATAGAACATAAAATTCCATTTGTTTCAAATGAGGTCATTTTATAATGCTAGTCTAACATTAAAGAATAAAGAAAAAAAAAAAAACTACAGAAAAAGACAAAATGAGAAAGATGAGGGCCACATTCTAATGGCTAGTATATGAGAGAATGTCAAAATATTTAAGGAAATAATGTTTTGCATACAGTGCACCTTTAAGCTCCAGTGCAGATAACTATATACTGCTCCAGAAGTATTCAGACAGAACCTGGGTCTCTACATCCATCAGAACACTGAAGCCCCAGGGAGGCAAGGTCTGCTGGCAGAGTGGTGAGGGCAGCTCTCCAGCACATGTGCTGAGGGAAGCTGCCCATGCTACTAGGGGAGCCAATAAAAGTCAGCCACATATTCAACAATCCTTGTTTCTACCGTCCTGCCTACATCTATGCTAAGCAACCTCTCTGTCCTCTGACAGTGTAAGAGGATGAAGGCTGCTTATCGCTGACTTCATGACCTTTCACTATAGTTGCATTCCTCTAGGACAAGAGAAGAGTCATCTATATACTATTACAGTTAAAATGTCCTTGGCAGCTGGCATACAGCTGTGGACTTCCTTCCCTCATGATATTGGAACAAGTACAGATCTTGTCTCCTTAAGAATAAAATGTAAAATCCCTTCCTTTCACCTACCTGTTTCACAATAATAATAATGAGAATAACAAAACTATCCCTCCTAGAACATGAGAAGAAACGAGAGATCCTTTACTGTGATTACTCTTAGAGTATGTAAAGGTGTTCTGATACCATGGTGATGAGCACAATATAATTGCCAAGATAGATGATGGATCCAGCTGGAACTTCTCCCTCCTCCTCCACACATCATGGTGCTCACCACAACAAGTTTATGATTGTGTCCTAAAAATCTGTTGAGTCTTGTTGGTCTTTATGAATTTACTTGCAGAAACCACAAAATGTTCTCTTCACTTTTAGTCTAAACTGTTGAAGAGAGGTGCTATTTTTTGATTAAAAACTTTTAAATCCTAGCTAATAAATAAATAAATAAATGTTAGTTCTCCTTCTTGGCAAAAAAAAAAGTATTTTATATACCTAGCTCTTTGCTCTGTCATCTTAGGCAAGTTTTACCCAGAATGGTTGAATTACATTCCTTCAGGTGAGATTTATTGTTCAGAAGCTCAAACAGAAAGTCTTTTAAGTTAACTTCTACCTTGCGCTTTTTCTGTTTACATAGCACTTCTACAAAGATGATGTGGATTGGTTGTGTTTGTTTCTTTTTAATCTAGATGCGATAATTACTTGCTATACCAGGTTATATAAGAACCCAGAAATATTGCAATCCTCTTTCCTTCAAGAAAGGTAAAAAAAAAAAAAAATGAGAAATAATAGCAATTTGATTGGTTCACAAAACCTTTCTCTAGTTTCAAATAGTAAGCATTGCTATTTCAAACTTCCAAATTCTTAACAGCTGCATTGTACAAGAATGTCATTGAACTTTACGCTACATGGGGTCCTTGCTGGTAGCATCATTATAAGTCAAAGTCTGAATAGGTATGAACAAGGTGTGAATCTTTCACCTGCAGACGTAGAACAGGGTATTCTCAGGAGTAAGTGGAAGAATTGCTGTTGAAGGGAAACCAGATGCCACTCTCCAAGGTTTATAAACATTTAATTCAGTATATTAGGAGTTAAGCGTAAAACATTTTTCATTGAGAAATTAATTTTGAACAGATTTTATATACTGAAACACTTTATCTGTGTACATTCCTGGATACCTCCAAAACAATTATACTTCAAAAGCTGGATAAAATAGTAAGTACTGGCAGAATATTAGTAGATGAGATTCTAATGGACATAAATGGGACCAGAGCTCCTTTCAGCCAAGGTGAATTTCAGTCTTTATTTGCTTGTGTTGCAGAAATTTCATTAACCAAAATTTATCCACCATCAAACTAGTGCTAAACTGTGAAAATCAGAGCTTTGGGACTACTGGCATACCCTTATGCTAGCTTTTTTCATCCAGAGAATCCAATTAAGCAGACCTGGCAGAAGCCTTAAAAGCAAGTGTTCTCTGCTGGTTGTTAGTGAAAAATTGATCACTCTTTTTATCAAGACAAAGGGTGCCTCTTTGCCCAATGAGGAGCCAAAGGGGAAAAATAGAGTGCAATCCCAGAACTACACAGGTAGTGCAGCTGCATTGCTAGTTGAGGTGGCTACCCGAAGCATACACGCGCACCGAGCCCCCATTCGACACCATTTCACAATATTCTTTGGAAATACAAACAGAACCAACAACAGATTCACCGCCAATGACACAAACAACATTTTTTTGATAACTAGGACAATGAGAATCACAATCACATTGAACATTCTCAAAATTAAATGGAATCGCAGACTCTAGTGGTGTCAGAGTATTGTGGGGAACAGTATAACTTCCCCAGGCAAAACCAAAAGTATTATTTTTAAAAATATCCTGGTACTACCAGGACCATTTTGCTGCCCAGTTCAGTATAAAAGAAATCTGTGAGACACCCCACAGAAAGGCAGTGACTTCGACAAGTGGCGAAAGTGATAACTCTCAGCTAAACAGGGAGAACAAACAGACCATAAGAGAAGGCGTACGGTACGTGAGGGCCCAGTAAGGCACTCCAAAATAAACTCTGATAAGACACGTACTAGCACTGACTTCACAAACTCCATGATGAAAATGCTCTGTTTAAATTTCAAGCCTTAAAAGCAGTCAGAAAAGGAAAGAGATTCTTTTAACAGACGGCAATTAATCAGAGGTCTGCTCTGCCCCACATTGGGCACCAATAAATCTGCCACGGTTTGGGGTCAGGGCAGCCCCCAGAACCATAACAAATGCTCTCTATTAACACTGTCCCCACACCTAAGGAAAGGAAAGGAAAGGAAAGGAAAGGAAAGGAAAGGAAAGGAAAGGAAAGGAAAGGAAAGGAAAGGAAAGGAAAGGAAAGGAAAGGAAAGGAAAGGAAAGGAAAGGAAAGGAAAGGAAAGGAAAGGAAAGGAAAGGAAAGGAAAGGAAAGGAAAGGAAAGGAAAGGAAAGGAAAGGAAAGGAAAGGAAAGGAAAGGAAAGGAAAGGAAAGGAAAGGAAAGGAAAGGAAAGGAAAGGAAAGGAAAGGAAAGGAAAGGAAAGGAAAGGAAAGGAAAGGAAAGGAAAGGAAAGGAAAGGAAAGGAAAGGAAAGGAAAGGAAAGGAAAGGAAAGGAAAGGAAAGGAAAGGAAAGGAAAGGAAAGGAAAGGAAAGGAAAGGAAAGGAAAGGAAAGGAAAGGAAAGGAAAGGAAAGGAAAGGAAAGGAAAGGAAAGGAAAGGAAAGGAAAGGGCTTTAATACTACTAATAATAGTAACAAGGATAATAAAATAGACTATGTACAGATATATACAAAGTTAATACCAAACCCAACTCCCTCCTGATGGCAACACGTCACCATCACCCCTGGCTGGGGAGCAGCCCCCGGGGAGAGAGTCCCAGGCTGGTCTCAGCCACAAATGGTGACAGGGTACAGGAGATGGATTCTGGGTATCAGTAGGATGAATGAAGTCCTCCTCGAATGCAGCC
>NW_008607537.1:0-495 GCF_000691845.1 Merops nubicus | reverse complement strand
GCCGGCATCCCAGCAGAAGGAGGAGGAAGAGACAAAATGGAAGGGGTGACGGAAGGGCTGCCCCTTCCCATCCTTCAGGTTTACTGGACATGATGGCTGTGGGCTGGAATACCCCACTGGTGAATCCTGGGGTCACTCATTCTGCCCACTCCTCACTGCAGGTGCAGGCTACTCTCTGACCCTTCCATGTGGGATCCAAGCTCAGCAGTGGCCTTGGTCTGCACACCAACCCCTGGCAGTGACTCTAAACATGAAGTGTCACTGCTAAAACCAGACAGTTTGTGATAATGCTGCTAACTTCAGACAGAGCAGTTAATTAGAAGAGCTTTAGCTAAAAAGTAAAATCATTGAGCAGAACCAGCTCAATTTCACCCCAAACCAGGACAGTGGTCAATGGCTCGATGTCTAGCTGGGCAAAAGTGACAAGTGGCGTCCCTCAGGGATCCGTACTGGGACCAGTGTTGTTTAAATATCTTCATCAATGACACAGACAGT
>NW_008607536.1:1737-8157 GCF_000691845.1 Merops nubicus | reverse complement strand
ATATATATATATGTGTGTGTGTGTATGCACACATTTAAGCACTTCCAAAACAGGTTCATTTTTATTTCCTGGCTTTAGAAAGCTGTCAAAAAATCTGCTTTCCACCAGTCTAATTCAACTGCAATACTTTCTCAGCATTTGATTGCTCAAGTGGACTAGAAAACAGGGCTTCATCCATATGTACACCAGTGCAATAAACAACTCCAGCAGTTCACACTGGAAGCAGAGCTATGATGGAAAGGTAACTGGAGCTGCAGTAGCAAGTGAATCCAGACAGGCAACTTTTTTGCACGTGCTGAAATGCTCCATTTCAGGCTCTGGAATCCTGAATTACACCAACCCAAACTGAGTATCCTCTGCAAGTTGCATCTGTAACCAGAACTAAGCCTGTAGAAACAAGTTTGCTTCCCATTCAAAGAGAGGCAAAAGGCACAGGTAGAATATTCACCCCTTAATTATCAATATTAACATTTTCCCTGATGAGTTCTCACAAACTCAAATTCCAGCTTCAGAAGATGGAAGTTTCCAAACTGATCAAATATGCTAAATAACTTACTTATCCATTTGTAGAACTTGCCGATACCTGCCACAGATATTTTTGACAGAGTAACAGAAAATAGATCAAGTAGCTGTTACTGGCTTTATAGAATAAGTCACTTCAGGAAGAGAGGAAGGATCCCAAATCTTGAATTTGCTAATAGTCAGTGCCACCTATGGTTGATGTTGCGGAAGCAACCATGCAAACAAAGGGAAAAAAAGGTGTTTGAATTTTTTTACAATGTTCTGGGTTTTCAAATGGTTTCAGGACTAAGTTTAGACAAAGAAGATTAATAACCTTGTCTAACTCCGGATCTTTTACCATGACTGCAAATAGGCAATCTGGCTAGTACCCAAACCAGGTCCCAGCTCTTTCTGTGATTTTACAATGAGAACATCTCAAAAAAACACACAAAAACTTGTAAGCACAGCTTTCCACTTTCTTATCTTACCACACTCGTTCCCTTGAGACTGGTAATGTTTTTATTAGCGGCTCCATTTCAATCATTCAATCAAATTCTGCTGCTGCAGACACTTTGTCCAGTGGTCAAGATGCCAGAGCTTATTTCTTATTTCATCAGGCCTTGTAAAGCCCTCCCCCATCACTCCAACATAGTATCATCAAGACTTCTAATTTTCAGGGAAAGTTAACCAACACAATAGCAAAATAATTCCCTTCAGAGGTTTTGTAGCAGTCTCAGCTCAGTACACAAAGCCATTAATTACACAACTGCCTTTAGCATTAGCAGGAATCTGGTAACTACAGCACCGGCTGAGTAAGGCTGCCTTCAGTATCTGCACAGAACATCTATTTACTTAGAAGTTATGCAACACCTCAATTTCCTCTTTTCTTTACTATGTAAAGCATGATAACAAAAGGAAAGGGGGTGGAGATGGGGAACACGTATTTCACAATATTAGGCAGGGCACAGCTACCTTTCAAAAACATACCTGACCTGGAATTCATGTCTGAAATCTGCCCAAATATATGATACACTCAAGCACCAATTCTTATTTAAGGTAGTTTCACAGGAAAGGTGTTGCTACACTGCTAACCAATGCTGGAACAAACTGCATGCCTCCTAGGTAAAGTAAGAGCATTTCTAAAAACCTGATTAATTTTGACTGTTTGCCCCTCCCACCCCCCCACATACAGCAGCTGATTCCAAGCCAAGCTGCATTCCAAAGATCTCATCAAGATTTAGTGCTATCATGCATACTCAATCAGTAAAGTTGGCAGTACAAGTTTTAATTCTGCAAGCATCTTTCTATTTGCCTTTTTCGGGGGGGGGAGGGGGAGAGGAGAATGGGACAGGGACACAATGTCAAACAAACAGGAAAAAAACTCAAACCAATACACCATAAAAAAAATCACATGCTACCCAAGCTGATACATTCCATGGCACTAAGGAAAATAGAAATATCAAAAAGAAATCCCATACTCATTAATCCTCTTTTAACTGTGATCTGAAGATTTGACCTCACATCTCTATTGATACACTGATAATTGACAATAACAAAACCACAACAAACCAAATATTAAACAAAACAAAAACCCTCAAAACTCCCAGAATTAGCCCTGCTCAAAAGAGGAATTACAAGAAGTCTCAAAGCAGTCACAGCTATTTTGACTGGCAAAATGTTTTCAAGGACTTGGCTTTAATCACATGCCATTTTCTTTTCCTCTACTCATTTATTTAAAGTCATAGGTTGAATTATTTATGAACAAAAGTTAATTGCATTGAAATGCAGTATTACCTTGTATTTATCCAACACCTTATGCAGAACTCAACCACCTGCCAGTAACTGGTTAAAATCTACAAAGTCAATATAGAATTTAAGATAAGATTTAACCATTTCTGCAGTATTACTGCAATTAGCTTCCAGCACCTTGTTAGATTTGGTCAAGTCCCTTGATCTTGTGATGTGCTATGTAAATTGTGCAACTGTTTTTACAGACTTTTGTTACCATTACAACATGTGTTTCAAAAAAAAAACAAAAACAAAACAAACAAACAAAAAAAAACCATGAACAGGAAGAACAGCTCACTCAAAAAACACCTTCTTTGAATAAGTAAGTTTTGACTAATTACTTGTAATTAAAGTCATCATTATTTCAGTACAGCCACATCAGAGAGCCTCCATATCCAGGGTCCTTTGAAATTTTCTTAGCTGTCGAAAGATCTCAAAGATCAACAACTTGCATGCATGAGGCTGTATTCACACATTTTGCAAGGTGTAAAATGTAAGCTCAGGGGTACACTCTTATAAATATACAGCACATGTATGAAGTGTTAATCTGAAGTCAGCAAGGCCATATGACAGATGTAACTACTACAGTGCAGGACTGCTCCTCAGTGCAGAGCGTTTTCCAAGTCCCTCATTTCCTTAAAGCAACTCATTTACTTGTCACTTATCAGGACAAAGAGTAGAGAGAAGATTTCACAAATACCTCTGTGGCTTGTGCGTGGTGATAACACACCAGGAAAGATGGATTTTCATTTTCTCATCAAGTTATTGGATTAGCTTTACATGCAGATTTAAATGGCCAGGACAAGTCTGCCACCTGTCCTAAACTTAATTAGTTGGGAATGTCTGCATGACAAGAGCAGATACTTCAGATGTTTTGGAGTGACCACAAGCAAACATCCAAATAATCACCAACACAACTTCAGTGATGCCAAGAATGAAGCACAGCTCTCTGTGAAACTGCCTGAATTTTATTAATGGAGTGCTTCATACTTCCCATCAAACATGCAGCTGACATCACCTGAGCTTCTATAAAACCAGACAATCAACTGTGTAAAGTCTGCAACTGAGTTAGGGGAATGAAGAGCATTAGTTCTCTGACTAAAATATGGGTGCATACTTACACATGGGGTGGGAGGTAGGAAGGGAGCAATGAAGGCTCGAATCCTGCAAGATTCAGTAACTGAACTTCAGTTCTTCAGCTGAAGAACTCAGCTTTGTTCTTGTTCTGTTTATCACAACAGTATACTCAAAATTTTCGCATTTTTATACCTTCCTTTACATACACGCCCTCCCCATGCAGGACCAGTGCAGATTAAAAGCTAAGAAAAACACCACACATTTTCATTTAAAGAGCAAATATCCACATTCAAGCCTATTTCACATTTACTATCTTGCCAAAAGCTAAACCAAAATCCCCTTAAAACGTTAATTAGAATTTTATCTGTGCAGGTAGGTAGCAACTACTGACAGAGATGTGAGTAACTGAACATAATACAGAGAATTCAGTTATCCATCTCCTTATGTTGCCATTGGCACATACAATAAATTTGTCTCATTAGCAGGGGCTACTTAGTTCGTTGTAGTAAACAAAGCTGCCAATACGACAGCCTCACATACTTTCCATTCATTCACATCTTTTTCTTTGCTTAGACTTCTAGCGTGTGCCACAGAAGAACCAAACGTTAAACATTCCTGGAGTGTCACAATATGTAATACAATAAAACAGATTACAACCATACCTTTCTTTCACAGCAGTGGTGCCAAGCACAGGTACACTGTAGCAATCAATTTGTTCTGCAGACAGTAAGGCTTTCAGAGAATACTAATGCAAAATCTCTTTCCTTTCTCCTTCGACTTGACTCCCCAGTGCCCGGGTCCTGACCAATACAAGGAGGAGGGCAGAATGTCTTCTGCTGAGATAACCGCAACTACTAATCAAGTATACGTGTACAAGGGCACAGGATTAAACCTCCACCAGGCTTGACTCGGGCACGGAGAGCAGCTAAACACATGCACAGCAAGGTCAGAATTAAACACGCACACGCGCGCACACGCACGCGCGTCTACTTGAGAGAACTAATTTATCACACTTTACCACTGACGGCTTTCCACCCCGGGGGACTAAAATTACATCCTGGTGAACTGACGAGGCTCAGACACAACAGCTTCCAACAACAAATCAGATCTCAGGAACGGGAACTGTGCTCCTAGGTGAACACTCCTCTCCCAGCTGAACAGGCTGTTGCAGGAACTCTGTGTGCGCGTGCATGCGGGAGCACTTGCGTGGGAGCACATGGGGGTGTGCTGGCTCGAGTGGGAGCCCATGGGGGTGCACGTGTGTGCAAGACACGCTGTTAGTCATTGGCTAAAACACAACGATAGCGCTGAAGTTCAAAACCCGGCAGTAACTCCCTTTGAGAGAGTTTTCCTTCTGATTATATTTATCTTTACGTCTTAACATAATCAATCTATCAAGTCTAATTGCTCCAGAAGAAAGCATTTTATTATTGTCTAACATAGCAAATGTCAAACAAGCTGTTCATTTACCTTGAAGTTTATTAGCAAAGAAATGCAATGTGAAGATGCTCTCAAAATATTGTCACTTGTATTCACAACACTTTCGAAAACCCACTTAGCAGGTTTTATTTCCTGGCATAGCTGGATACTGGTTTAGTTCTTAAAACAGGCAAAGCATTATCTTCACTGTATCACCCCTGAGCTAATAGAAGACTTGTTCTTTCAACATCCAATTTATACTTAACTTTTCTTTTTGTTTCTCTTTATTCAAAGACTTCTCCCACATTCCACACAGCTGTACACACGTGGACACGTGTTCTCATAAGGGTTCATACACGTGCATTTTAAATACAAGTGGGAAGTGAAATGCTGAAATTTGAAAGCAGAGACTTTTCCCCCTCCTTAAGTTCTGCCCTTTCATGCATCCTTCATGGCACTTGCCTCAGAGCACATGCAGAGGCACATTTTACCAAAACCATACAGATGAACCCTATATATTAACATCGGCGGGGTTTTAACAACAGTGCTTTTTTTATGTGATCCAGTTTGAGAAGAAAATACTGTACAAATACTCCCCAAAACAACCCCCAAAATAACATTTGGCACTTTACTTAGAATAAATTAGCAACCTATTTTTGAAATATCAGTGGCTTTGCAGAGACACCAGGAAAAAGCAGCATTAATCGATACTGATGAGTTTGTCCTTGACATACTGACCGTGTCATCGGGCTATTGTCATGTGATATCATGTCATTTCCCCACCTGGCTCATGACCTTGTCCTTTAAATGACCCAAAGCTTCCCTCAAGTAGCAGGAGGCCCCTCCCCGCTGTCTCAGCAAGGTCGAACGGGTCAGCGTGTCCTCATCTATAATCCACCACCATTTGTCAGCAGGGAGGCTGGAGGAGGCAGGCTTGCTACAAGGGGAGAATGCCCAATTAGGCAGCTGTCACACAAAGCATAGGCTGCAAAATTATCCCCTGTCAAAAGAAAGAGCAGCTGCGGGTGCCAATTACAGCAACCTTTCAACCCTTTAGGTACTGGAAACTACACAGAAGTAAATGAAGTACAATTAGTGATAACAAATCGATGAATTAGGACAGTAAATTAGAAATTACTAGCAGGTGAACTTAGGTCTCCCATAATATTAAGGGCACAGCACACCCCAGGCAAGGGCAGGAATGTACGGGTTTCACAGAGCACAACAGTTTTGCCCTATCCTTCTTTCTTGTGTGGAGCCCATTTTCCTTCGTTTTCTTCTCACAAACCTTGCCCAAGCCAGACAGTGCAGGGAAAGGAAAAAAAGCAACCTGAAGAGGAAAGAAGTTGCAGCGCCTGATCTTGCCTCTTTATCCTGGCAAATGCAATCTCCACCTCTCTCACAAGAAGGTCCTCAGAGCCAGCACAGCCTCTCTCCAGTAAGCACACTCCAGCCGACATTTGACATTTGCTGTGCCTCAGGTTCCAGCTGAACAAGATTTACCCCAGAACACACAAACAAGCCAAGAACTAAACCAACAACAAGTGATAAACTGTCAGTAAATTATGCCATTTACACTTTGAAACACTTAAATCTGAGCTAAGTGCTAGACTTTTGAGTACAGGGGGAAGACTG
>NW_008607536.1:0-1706 GCF_000691845.1 Merops nubicus | reverse complement strand
CCCTACACTTCAGTTCTCTTGATGCATCCGTGCAGCGGCATTTCTGATTGTGCATATAGCCCTACCTTTGCCAGCAAAGATTCTGTTCAGTGGTCTTCTGGACTTTCTTTTTTTTTTTCCCTTGGTGAACAATTTCTAAATCATTCCCTCACCCACCACCATTTTCTTAAGCAGCCAACCTGCTAAGGTGCTGTGTGATGGTACCAAAAGGCAGGTCCTACAAACCACAGTAAATCCAGCTTCTGCAGTCGGGTGGCTGCTGGGGGCAAACCCTACAGCACTTACATGGGCAAGTGCTGCCAGCAGCCTGAGGCTCTGCACCCCCAGGGCAAGCACAGGAGGGTGGTCTTCTTACTAGCCTTCCCCACCCCTCCCCCACCCCTCCCAAGCATTTACAGAGCAAGAAGTCTAAGAAACAGATCAAGAAAAATACAGGGGGGGTAAGATTAAAAGGATGGATAATTAACACTGAACCACCCCAAACCATGGTTAAAACAGCTTTGTGTCAAAGAAAAAAAGCTGAGGAACAAAATTCACATTCCAAGATGCCTTCTATAGTTAAGTCCTTCCAGCTAGCTCATAGACATTTCAAACTACACAGAGCTGTCATTTATCTGGTCAATTCCTTCCTTTCAGTCTCCCATCCCCTAATCTCAAATCCACCTTCTTCTATGTTTACACCCTGCAACCATGTTGTGCACTAGAGGACAGCAGTCCAGATGTCTCCCAGCAGCAGTTCAGAAATTATACCTATATACTTGCACTGCAGTTCATGCAGTTACTCACACACACATTTATGATAATACTTTCACCAAAATATGAGATGTGGTAGAGAAGCTATTTCCTATGGCTATATCTTGATCTGTAACTGTAACCAGTGCAAAATATTTCAGTTTCAAAAACTAATTAAAAAAAAAAAAACTTGCTTGTGTAACCCAGATAAGACAAAGTATAATACAACCCTAACTATACATATAGACATAAAAATGTTCATTTAACAGCAGCTGTAATAATGCTCAAATTTGACATTTTCTTTTGAGTAGCATATGGAAACTCTAGAGTACTGAAAGAGTTAATGTGTTTAGAATTCAGTTTCCATTATACTTGGGTGACTATCTCTTTAAATAATTTAAATCCTCTCCATCAACTACAAAGCTGTTTTGAAGCCATTTAGCTTTGTTCTTTACATGTGTTCTAATTAAGAAATGACCTTGTCATCACACACACGAGAAATCCTGGATTATTTCCTGCAGCAAAAATCTACGAAGCCAAAAAAAAAAGACAAAAAAAAAAAAAAAAAAAAAAAAAAAAAAAAAACCACACACACACCCCCCCCAAAAACACTTCTTCCTTTAGTGAGGACCTGAGGAAGTTGTTGGTTGGCTGAACGCTGAAGCAGTTTCACCGCAATTTTGTGTGTGTGTGTTGCTGAATGTCACAGGGCGGGTTAGTGTGACCTTGAGCTGCATCAGCAGCACAGCAAGGGTCGAGATGCCTGCAGGCGCCCTTGTACTGGATTTGCAAGACAAAAACCTTCAAACTGGCTGAAGGACATCTTAAATCTCTTCAAAGGTTTTCCGAACTAATCTGGGCTGCTCTTAGCCGGATCTGTGCCAGTGTGAGAGGCAAAATTAAAAACAAGGTCTTTGACAGGATGTTGTCTCCTCTTAACCCTTCTCACGCAGGCGGCAGCGCATCCCTGCGTG